>NW_023995080.1:0-161806 GCF_015586225.1 Lucilia sericata | reverse complement strand
TAAGACAATAGAAAGTGATGCATTATAAATAACAACCATTAAATATGACATCAAACAGTAGCAAACAATATTATATGCAAACGAAATGTTTTTCATCACTTAGCGAAACTAATCGGCTACTACTATTACAGCCCCTTTTAGAAAAAGATAATAAAATTAATTATCAAAACTGGAAAAAAGACTTTTACAGGAGCATTTATCATGTCAATAAAAATTATGCCTTCTGTAAGGAAGAGTGCTACAAACGTAGCTCTCAATTCCCACTATTGGAGTTTCACTGTAAAAATTTATCTCTTCTGCAATACATTTTGTGCTTGTATGTATATGTGTCTACATAAACTACTAATAAAATAATACTTTATTTACTCTGATTTATTTTTCTCTTTCTCTCTCTTGAACTAATCTAAACTATACTTAACTTGTCTTGTAAGATTTGCTTCGTTGATGTTTGTTTTTTTTTTTGCTTCATTCCTCAGCTGTCAAATTGCTATAAAACATGTTCGTAATAGAACATACACACATATTTATATTATAGATATACAACTATTAGTAAATACATGCACATATTGTAAGATCTTACTCATACTAATATGTGTTATAGGATGTGTAAGTGTTTAAGTTTCCTGTATAATTTTACAATGTTAAAAGTGTGTTGTTTTTTAACAAATTTCTTTATTTTCTTCCATACACCTTAAACAAGTGTTGATGAGCTTGTGTACAGTATAGATGGTTGGGTGTGTTTCCAAGTATTTATGTCTGTATTTTGTCTTTATCTTTCATTTCTGTGTGTTTTTTTCTTTTCTCTCAAAGCCCTTAAGATAGATATTACACTTGACTGACTATAATCAGGCATTGGACAGAGATGATAGAAAACTAAAATCACAGAAGATAAAAAGCAAGAACAAAAAGAAAAAAACTTAAAACAAATTTTATTTATGTCTAACGCTTAAGAGAACGCTTTGATAATGCGAATAAAAGCAACATTTCAGACACAGTCGCATACATAGACAAACAGACGACAGTTTAGATTAAACAACAATTTCGTTTTTAAATCTATTGAAGTATATATGTATGTATATGTACATTTATAAAGAAACAATAATATTTAAGACAAAGTCCTTTTTTTCTTGTTTATATAAACTAATACTATAGTTTGTTGTGTTCTTTTAGTTTGCTTTGTTAAGGATACAAATTCAAAGTGAAGGTCGTTGCTAGATATTAAGTGGAAAAAAGAAGGGAATATAAAACAAAATATAGAAATTTATAACAACAACAAAAGCTGGTTCTTATTTAGAACGAAATAATAAAAACAATTGTTTTAATATATTAAAGATATTTTATTGTCATCTTTTATATTGTTTCTATTAGTTTCTTTTCTAACATTCTCAAAAACAATATCTCAAAGGGGAGAAAATATGTAAGAACTGGACGAATTTTGTATACACTGTAGTTATAGATTTAATGTAAAATGTATTAAGTTGTTGTTTTTTCATTTTCTTTTAAAATATTATTGATCTGTGTATATGTAGCCCACACATTTCATTTACATACATACATATGTACGTTAATCTAAGAAAAGAATTCCTTTCCATAATTTTGGGTTATCAAGAATGATTTTTACTCATTATTTTAGCGCGGTAATATCATTGTAGGCATGAGTTTATCTCACTCGTAAAGTAAGTAGATTGTTTTTGAAAAATGAAAAGAGCCAGCGAGAATACAAACCAATTAACTGTTGTACTTACTGCACCACTAAAGACGGTATGTCGTTATCAGTAAAGAGTCATTACCAGATTTTTGAAATTAAAAAACACCAAATTCTGTAGAAAAAGGCGAATTTGTTGCCAAATCACTAATAGAAATATTTATATTTTCGTTTCCTTTACATCGACATCTTTCTTTTGTTTAAGTTAAGTTTTTCCAAATGGAACAAAATTACTGTATCAATTACATAGCCATTTAGTAGTTAGACTTTAAGCAGCTTTTCTTGTTTTGGCATATTTTACCTCCAGCTAATATCTACATCAAGTTGTTTTTATAGGAGAGGTTTTATGAGGATCTAGGTCTATTATGAGCCGAACTCTATAAAATTATAAAGAGCGTTTAATTTCATATTCCGGTTCACTTTTATGGAGAATAGATGTAATCTATTACCCATATAGTTCGCCTTACCAAACAAACTTCATCAAAAAAAATATTTGTGATTACACCGTCCGACACTGAAATGATATATGTAAGTCTGAAACTATAGATTAAATGAAGGAAAACTTCGTTCACAATTGAAAAATGTACTTCTCTAAAATTTCGAAGTCCTTTAAAAAGGATATGGGATCACGAAATGAAACACTAAAAATGCAGATTTTCTCCATTAAATTTATAGTTTTAGACTTATATCATTTGGTTTATGTCTAACGATTTTTTTCTCTATTTGTCGGACAGTGTAATATTTCCTCCATCCGTTCTGATCTTGTCCTTCCGAAATCACAAACATATTAATATGTTGTTTCTTCTTGTCTAAACTTAAATACATTTAAACAGATAAATATTTCCTTATCAATTATGTATTATTTTCTTAATCCAGAAAAAAATTCCTTCTGTAGAACAATTGTATTGCCAACATGTAAGTTTTATCATAGATGTAAACAACATGTTTACACTCTTATCAAAATAATAAATTCAATAAAATAGAAAAACTATAAAAACCCACAACCACCAATATAAAATTAACACTTCGCAAATAAAAAAAAACTAAATATACCCACATACGTAATAACTTAGATATTTTCAAGCAAAAAGTTAAGTCTAACTGATTAATAAATAAATGATAAGAATTTAACCTTTATACACATTCACATTTACTCACCATTCACACTTACATCCATAAAAAAATATAATTTTCCAACTTTTACATGGATTACAAACCAAAAAGCAAACGATAGCAATAACAAACACGTTTAAAGATTGAACATTACAATGGTCATTAATGTTCTTTGATAACGATAACGTACATATATACATTGAACGTATCTATTTTTATGTTTGTTATTGTTCTGTTAACAGTTTCATATACATACATTACTCTTTAACATTTGTACTCTCAAAAAGCATACAACCTAAAAACTGTTAACGAATAAGATTGTATATCGAATATATTGTTTTTCGTAAACATTTTGCCTATTGCGTTACATACGTTATTTTTTCTGTTTTTATTATTTTTAATGGAGTCGTTGAAATAAACATACATATGTACACATTGTTATGTATTGATAAAATCATAACAATTGAATTGAATGTTTATAGTTCGTGGAAAAATGGCTCAATGAAAAAAATCATAAATGACTCTGATGGCGTATACTCAATATTTTTAGTGGGAAAAATTTAGTAATGCTTATACGTAGTGGTGTACGTATGCTACGGAAGAAATGTATGGGAGAATTGTTAAAAAAAATATGAAAAAAGTGAATTAAGAAGTAAAATTAGTTAGTTAGTTAGTTAGTTAGTTTAATGTATTACGCGATTTTTATTTCTAAAATATCTAGGAGAATTTTATTATCATACTGGATGCTGCGGACGAAAACTGAAATGGGATAATATTTACTTGTACTTCACCAGAAATTCGAACAATTTTCACGTATTAATTTTAAATGTATATACAAATACATTTTATACAAAAATGTATTTTAAATATACATATGTATATAATGTAAACAAAATATATCCATTAGATATTTCGTGAAACGTACGTGTGCTGTGAATGTATTCCAAACTACATGTTTCCAAAGGTCGTGTCTTAAAACTGTAGAAGCATTTTTTTGTTGTATGAGAGTTGCATGTGTGTTTGTTATAAAACTCCTACGAATATGTATGTTGCAAGTATTTATGTTTGTTCTACAATGAAGTACTTTTCAAATAAGACTTTAATGTTGCACTTTTAGTCTTAAGCTATAAATACAGACATGTTGTAAACGTTTCTATGTACGAATGCAAGTGTACGTGTCAGAATGCCACTGTCTTTAATATAAGCATATGGCAGGTGCGGGTGTTATGTTGTGTTGCATTTTATTTTTGAAGAAACATTTACTAGTATTTTCAAAAAAAAAAAAATCCATTAGATTTGTAAATTTATTACGTACGTACATATAGAGAAATATATGTATGTACGACTGAATTTTTTTCCAATACGTTTCGTCTATAGTACTTATATAGTGTGACAAAAATACAAGAAACAGGCTTTAAATAGTTTACGTATTATAATAAAGTATTATAATATTTTAAATAAATCAACTTAATTAATTTCATATTTGTATATAAGACATCTATTACGTTTATTTATGTTTACTAACTTGTTTGTGACTCTTTAAATAAATACATATATTGCTTTACACATATTAATATATTGAATTCGTATATACAAAGTACGTTTTTGTTTGTTTCTAGAGTATTTGAAATGCGTTACTTTCGTTTTACCACAAAATGGTTAATGGTGTTGAGTGACATCAGTGGTAGTGACAATCGTTGTACGTAGTATGTAACACAAAATTAAAATAGTTCTTGCTTAACGATTTCTTGCTTATATATTTAAATGTATTTAACAATTTTTTACGTAGAATACTAATGCATAGACTAGACTATAGACTAGACTATAGACTAGACTATAGACTAGACTATAGACTAGACTATAGACTAGACTATAGACTAGACTATAGACTAGACTATAGACTAGACTATAGACTAGACTATAGACTAGACTATAGACTAGACTATAGACTAGACTATAGACTAGACTATAGACTAGACTATAGACTAGACTATAGACTAGACTATAGACTAGACTATAGACTAGACTATAGACTAGACTATAGACTAGACTATAGACTAGACTATAGACTAGACTATAGACTAGACTATAGACTAGACTATAGACTAGCTATAGACTAGACTATAGACTAGACTATAGACTAGACTATAGACTAGACTATAGACTAGACTATAGACTAGACTATAGACTAGACTATAGACTAGACTATAGACTAGACTATAGACTAGACTATAGACTAGACTATAGACTAGACTATAGACTAGACTATAGACTAGACTATAGACTAGACTATAGACTAGAATATAGACTAGACTATAGACTAGAATATAGACTAGACTAGATCTAGAACTTTTTAGAGCAATTTTTTTATAAATATTGAAAAATTTTCTTCTTCATTTTAACTGCACCTTCTTCTGATTTTACAAGGAATAATGATGTCTTCCTATACAAAAAACTGCAGTTCCTTTATATTGAATATAAAACTGCATGCAAAAACTGGAATACACTCATACACATTTAAATCTATATAAATGCAAAAATGTGTGTAATATACAGGTAGTATATTTACGTGCAATTCTTTAAAATTTTTACACCTTCTCTACAATTTCCTTTATAGAAAAATAAAAGCAAAATTTTCATTTTAAAATTGTCTTATTGTTCTCCAGCTATATGTATGTAGGTGCAGGTTTGAGTGTGTATGTGACCAAGAAAGTCAATGTGTATAGGTGTCTGTATTAATGTCTGGTGTTTTCTCCCTTGAACATCTTGTGTGCATTTGAGAATAAATTTTATATTCAAACAATCTGGTTGTTAGATTGCAAATACTTTGGGGAAATAATTGTATTATATATTTTCTTAAATATATATATATTTTTTTTTGTTTTTTATCTGATTTTTTTTCCTCTACATCTTAGTTATTTAGATGTTGTAGCTATAGGTTGTAGAAAAGAAATTGCAAAAAAATACAAAATAGTAAAAAGTTCAATAATCTATGAATAAATTTAAAAGAATTTTTTTTTAATAGAAAATATCCCTCAAGTCATATCGAGATTTAAATGTATATTAAAATATGCTATTGGAATTAAAGTGCTTACAAAAATAAATAATGGATGATTTTTTTTGTAATATGTTTTTTAATTCCTACATAGAAAAAAAAACATATATGTATGTACATTTCATTTAATATAATTTTGTTGGTTCGATAAACTTTTATTGGTATTTCAACCAGAAACGGAATGTTATTACTAGTCTTTTCAAACTGTTGTATCATTTATTAAAGTTTTTAGTTAAGAATTTGTTGTATGTGATAAATGTTAGTTAATAGTAGTAATTGATGAACTCATTTTTTTGTCTTACCTATAAAAAAGTTTGGCTACAGATTTTTATCTCCCTAATCCAACACTCAAACTCTCTAGCACCTTTACTATTTTGATTTATAATAATTACCTCTGGTATGGCACTTCAACATTTCATTTAATTGTACTAGATCTAGTACTGAGTACTTTATAATACGGTTGTATAATTTGTACCAAGTATTCTTAGGTATCAGTGTAATAAACAAAACAAGACAAACGTAATTTTCTATCTAGTCACAATGTTAATCATTTAAACGGCTTTAATAACAGGCTTAAAAAATAACAAAATTGGAGAAAAAATCAACAACAAACTTTACAAACAATGTTGTGTGTCTAAACTGTCTAAAACATACAAAAATTGTTAACAAAAACAAACACGTTTAATATTAATTAAAATTATAACATTTAATTTATAACGAGAACAACTACAATAGAAGAAGACAAAACAACAACGATAGTACGTAAAATCAGACAGCAAGGACATACATTTTAAACTTGCAAACACAAAAACATACACAGACAACAGACACTCATAAAAACAGCCGACACATGATAATTTTTAAAGTTGTTTTGTTTTAAGAGAGATAGACAGACTAAAGCAAACAAGAGCAGATAATAGTAAGAGGATATATGTACATGCATACATGTGTATATTTGAACGTTCATACATACGTACATTAGTGGTGGCCTCGAATAAAATGTTATGGATTTTCCCAACTAAAATTAAAGTTTAGTTGAATCCCTCTAGTCATATTTTTCTCAAAAATTTTGTTCTTTCGTCTCTATTTAGTGAGCTGGAGAAAGGATAAGAAAGTCCTTTTTGAAAGTTTTTTACATTTTTCTACAAAATTTGATATCATATAAAAGATATTTGAAATTCGATCTTAATGCTATAAAAAATATTGCTGTAATTCAAAATTTGGTATTTTTTTTTATTATTATTTTTTTAATTTTTTCATCAGTTTTGGACTTGCAAGTAAATCTTATACGTCTTATTAAAAGTGCCTTTTGTGTAATAACCATTTAACATATTTTGAAAATAGTATATCTAAAAAATCACAATAAGCTATAAAATGGACATTAAGAAATATACACTTGATTCCCTTAAGTTTTCATTTTAGTTAAAAACATTCGAAGTTTTTATTTGGGGGCCACCCTAATGTACGTACATAATAAATTTTTAGTGTTTGAAAGAAAGTGTGCATTATAATTTTCAAACGCAACATACATACTTATAAATATTTATATGGAAAGTATTTTAATTGCAAAAATATTTCCCATTAATAGACGACGAAAAAGTTGAAATTTTTTCTCTACGAATTTTTCAGTTTTCTCAATTATCAAAAATGTTTCTTTATTTTTTATTTAAGACTAAATAAATAAGAAATTATATACATAGGGGTGTTTAAATATTTAAAGATTTTTTTATAAAATATAAAAAGGTAACTGTTCTTAATTACCAGGCATGGGGGGTAATGACTACATTTTCAATTACAATTACATTTGAAGTAATTGTTTTGAGGATTCACCAATTACAATTACATGTAATTGTAATTGATGTTTATCCAAATACAATTATTTGTAATTGTAATTGAAGTTTCGCCAATTACAATTACTTGTAATTGAAGTTTTGACAATTATAATTGCTTTTAATTGTAATTGAAGAATTTCCAGTTACAAGTACTTGTAATTGTAAATTTTGTTCATTATAATTACATGTAATTTTGTAATTAGTAATGCCGAAATTACAATTACAAGTAATTGTAATTGGTTATTGGTCAATTACACATTACAAGTAATTGTAATTGGAAAAACGTCAATTACAATTACAAATAATTGTAATTGGTTATTTCTCAATTACACATTACAAGTAATTGTAATTGACCATGTAGTGAATTACTCTGTGTAGTCATTACCCCCCATGCCTGATAATTACCCCAGCAAAAACTTTCATTACTTACACAATAGCATTATTTTAACACGGTGATGTCATTGAATGCAAGTACTTACCACAAACGCTTACAAGTAATTAGAAAAATTAGTCGTTGTAAATCACTTGAAAAAACGTATACAGCTTCCATAGCTCCACGGGCAAGACGAATAATGAATTATAAAGTATTTATATAACACATTATTAGTACATTATTACAATACTTCTATGTAATCCAGACCATACATATGTATGTATATGTAGTAGTCATTGAAAAGAACATTGTTAGGTAAATAATTAAAATTGAAAGTCATTACCTAGTTTTTGCTGGGTATAATATTACCATTGAAATTTAGAAGCATTGACTTTATTTTTTAAGTTCATTGACAAAAGGGATAAATTTAGGTAAATTTGAAGAAGTAATTTGAATTTTTTCTATTTTTTAAATTTTTTAGAAAAATTCGAATTTTGCTCATATTTCTGTTATGGACCAAATTTGCTGATTTTAAACTTCTCGAAAGTATGTCTGATAGAATTATTTAAGATTTAGTTTTCGACGATATCTGGAGTCATCATAAAATTGATACATAATGACAGACCATTTCAATTTAGATGAGAAACATATAAACCTCTGCTATCTAAATCTGTTTTAATTTTTCAATTCTCTTGTTTTGTTTAAAAGTTATGTTAAAAAGTAAAATGTCATTAAGCATTTAAAACTATTTTTCTACAACGACTTTTTTGGACAATGCCGATCTTTAAGTAAATGAGTACGTTACTATACTGAAGAGGATATTTGTGCTGATGTCTATAGCATCCAAAAATCACTTTCTTAGTAGACTAAGATATGTCCGTCCATCCGTCTGTCTGTCTCGAATATATGTCCGTCCATCCGTCTGTCTGTCTGAGGTCGAAATTTGATAAGACTAGGACCAAGGATGAAGCCTACTCAAAATGGTTGAAATCGCTCCATTATTTATGTTAAATAATCTAGTATCTCTACAAAACTCGGCACAACTAGTTTTGTGTAAGTCTAAAAGATCAAACCTCATTTGACCCTAGCTCCCACACAAAATCCACTTTCGAAAATGACTTGAAAGTCAATAATTAATTTATAACAATGAAATTTTGCATAAATAACTATAATGTGAACATAAATCCCTTTACCCCGTATACATTTCATATAACCTTTATCTCCTGTCCTCATGTTTTCAAATGTCAGTAAATCTGTCCTTGTATAAGATTTCTATAATTACTCATCAGGAAATCCCCAAAACTTTGAGTATTTGAAAAAATCTAGTTTAACTAATAAAAATTAAAAATTCATGTAGATTTTTTAACAATTTTCATAATCAAATTATATTTTTATGAATTGCCTTGTAAAAAATAGTTTTTTGTTATTTTAAAATTAATAAAATGGAACTTGGTGCTTTTTGCTTTTATACTTTTCCATTAATTTAAATAAAAATTAAATTTTAATTTAAGTAATATTTTTGTAATTTTCCTATCTTGTTAATAACAGAATTTTACTTTTTACAGTTGAATAAAACTTACTTATATCGTTAATTAAATGAGACACAACTAACAGCTCACTTAACTCGTTTTTACTGCAACTACTTGATTCTTCGCAAAAATATGCTTGTTTTCTTAATTTTTTTTTAATAATTTAAGTGAGAAATAAACAAAAAACGGAAATTTATATTTTGTAAAATTTGCGCTTAACAAAAGTTAAACTTTTTCTTTCAATTATTTTTTTAATTTTTCACAAGCTTGTGAACATTTTATTTAACAAGAATTAAGAAAAGGAAAACAAACTACACAAACTTTATGTATTCAGGTAATTTAACAAAAATGTTGTACACTACAATGAGAATAAAAAAGTTTAAGTACCGTATTCAGCTTTATGGAATCTTTTATATCCTTTATTCAGTATGTACTAAATAGAAAGTTAAGATTTTTATTTTTAAATATTTATGGTATTCGGTATTTGATATTTCTCTGCCATATCCCCTTCATATCATTGGCAGAGTTTAAGCTTATAAATTAAATTTCACAGTTTAGTGACTTATGATCTACCCACAAATAAAATAATAATGTATGTATATGAAAGAACAAAAGAAATTCAACCTTTAATTTTTTGCTTTTAAGCAAAATGTCAACAATCCAGGCAATCATGTTGAAGGGCATATCAAATTTACTCAAAACCGTATAAAACACACTTGTACTTGAACTGACTGCTTCTTGTCAGCTTGGTATATGATTTTGATATTTATACAGTTTTATTTTCACGCGTTTCAATTTTGTTTTTCTCTTTATTTTATTTATATTATTATTTCATAAAAGATGGGGGGTATATTGTTTTTGTCATTCCATTTGTAACACATCGAAATATTCATCTAAAACCCATAAAAGTATATATATTCTTGATCCTTATTAAATTCTAAGACGATCTAGCCATGTCCGTCCGTCTGTCCGCCTGTTGAAAACACGATAGTGTCCAAATGGAAGTAGCTGGGGGGCTGGAATTTTGCAAACACATTTCGTATTGATGCAGTTTGTTTGGTATTGGAAATGGGCAATATCGGTCCACGATTTCGTCTAGCCCCCATATAAGGTCCCCTTCAGAAAATGACCTTAACGCTCATAACTAACTAAAAGAAGCAGCTACAGTGATGAAATTCGACATAAACATATTTTATAGGAACCCAAATCGCCTTGTAAAATTTTATAAGGATCGGTCCATAATTGACCCTACCCCTCATATAAGTGCCCCTTCAGAAAATTACTTTAACGCTCATAACTGCCTTAAAGAAGCATCTATTGCGATGAAATTCGACATGAATATATATTATAGGAGTCTTAATATCATTAAAAAATTTTATAAGGATCGGTCCATAATTTACCCTACCCCCCATATAAGGCCCCCATCAGAAAATGACTTTAAAGCTCATAACTGACTAAAAGAAGCAGCTATAGTGATGAAATTCAACATGAATATTTTTTATAGGAATCTTAACATCTCTGTAAAATTTCATAAGGATCGGTCATAATTGACCCTATCCCCCATATAAGGTCCTCTTCTAAGAAAATGACTTTTTACTACCTTAAAAATACAGGTACAGCGACAAAATTCGACAAAAATTTCTCTACCAAATTTTAGGAGGATCAGTCTATAATTGATCCTATTGATATACATATGTATGATGGTAAAATTGAACATAGATGTAATAAATGAGAAAATTGTTTTGATAATAACAAAAGCATCGATTCTTAAATACCAAAGTTTATTTATAAGGCAGCATTCCTTTTCGTCAATGATTTTTGATGGTGGGTATACAAGATTCGGCACAGCCGAACATAACACTCTTACTTGTTTTTTTTTTTTTTTTTTTTTTTTTTTTCTCATATAATTTAATTTTAAACGAAGAGAAATTAAAGATATTTTTTTATACAAAATGGAAAATAATAGTAAACTGATACCAAAAAAACGAGTTTCCTTAGAAAAAGTGAAAATTTAACTTTCGTTCGAAAAACTAACTTTTACTATAAAACCGAATTTTCTCTAGAAAATTCAAAATTTACCCCCGGATGGGATAAATTTCGGACGGAATTTTTTTTTTTTTTTTGAAAAATGTGTATGAAATTTGCTCAATTTTTACATAAAAATAGAGAATAAAATTTCCGTCCGAGACACTAAATACTGGGGTTACTAAGAACAACAATTTTAGGAATTAAAATATATATTTTTATTAACACTAGAAACTGTTATGCTATGATATTACATCAAGAATTTTATGTAAAAAAAAAAACAATTTAAAAAAAAAAATAAATTTTGTCTCTATAACATTGCAATAGTCTAATGCTTTTTTAGGCTTAGTGAAATCTTCGTACGCGTAGGGGTATATAATTTACATTCTACTCTGTATTATATTTAAACTCCCTGTGGCAAAATGACAACCCAAATGTTGTTTTTTATTATTTGGAAAAAAAAAAAAGTTTTCTTGAAAAATATTCTCATTTTATATTGTGTAGAGTTTCGTTTACAGTAGTTCGTGCTACTCGCATGTATTACAACGGATTATGATGAAAAAATAACAAAATTTAACGCTTGAGGCATTTTAACGCTTAAATTATAACTACTATTTTGCTGATATACATGCATTCATATACATACATACTTATTTACTATATATAGACTTATATTTACATTTTCAGAGAATGAGTGAAAACAGGATGTTTTAGTACTGGCTTGTTTGTATTTGTGCGTGCAAGCATGCATAGAGAGTAACTGTTTTATATAGACTAAAAACAGAGAATTTAAAAAAAACAAGTAAGGGTGTTATTTTCGGATGTGCCGCATCTTATATACCCTTTACTATAGTGCATTTATTTTTTTTAACTTAAAACTATTCTTTGTAATTTTTTATATTTATTATTTTTTAACCTTTTTCAAAAGGAAAATTTCTCGAAAGCATATCTGGTGGAATTCTTATAGATTTCTATACCAAAGATATCTGAGGTCTTCAGAAAAATTATTTCATCAGACACATGGAGATCCAGAATTTACATATATACTTCATAGAAATTACAAACAAAATGATAAACTTAAACTATAATATATAAATCTGATAGAGGTTTTGATTATATACGGATTGTATGTATATGAACTATATCCGATAATTATTGATATATGAATATACGAAAAATATTCCCATTTTCGATTTTCCGGTATGTAAGGGAATTCGACCGATTTGAAAAGGTGTAATGAATTTCGATCGAGGAATGGGTCCATATTTTCTTGCAAAATACTACACAGATAACAAAATACTTTCCATTTAAGAGAAACAATTTAAAAAATATGATAAATTGTATGAATAACGGCAGAAATTTAATATTAAATAATAGAAAAAATCGTTTTTTGTCGATTTCAAATCGATTTGATTTAAAAAATGAATTTCATCGCACACCTGATTATTTTGTATGTAATGTTTTTAATTGGGAAGCTAAATTTTAACATAAATCTTAATTGCGAATTTAGCCAATTTTCAATTCAATATTTTCGGAAAAATCATATTTAAAAAGTTGTTAAACATACATATACATTTATTTTATATTTTAAAATTTTTTTACCTTATAAAAATTAAAAAAATATCAAATATTTTAACAGTTTTTTGGTTTACCTTTTTTCTGTAGTACTTGATTTTGTACAAGTACAATGTCATAGAAAATAAAAACCTACATAACTATGGTTATGTAGGCCTAGGTCACACAAAAAACAAAAATACAATCTATAAAACCTCCTTCCCATATATACAGATAAAAAATGTATAGAGACGCAATAGTTGGAAGTGTATGTATGTACTTGCAGATGCCTATTATGTAGAGTATTTTTTTATATTCAACATCAAAAAGGATGAGAGGTATATTGGTTTATCATTCAGTTTGTAACACATCAACATATTGAACGTAGTCCCCAAAACGCGAAATTTAAGCGATGTTATCCATCCATATTGAAAACACTATCACGATGTAAGGCAACTGACGAAAATTTGCAAAAGTTAGTTTTGCATTGTAAAATATAGTAGGTTTGGCGAATCTTAAATACCCAAACTTGCCACTTTCACGAATTCACATTGAATTTATTTGTTTTGATGTTGGGTACATAAGATTCGTTGCAGTTAAATATAACTTGTTAAATACTTCGAATATAAAATGAAGTTTATTTATAAGTCAACGTACACATTTCTATTGCATTTTAAAGGAATTTTATGTAATTTTCTGAAAAACAGCTTTAAGCTATAAAGTCGTGTTATGTGTATGAAAACTAACTTTGCGAGGAGTATTGAAGTTTATATGTTTGAATTTGTATTGAAACCTAAAATACACGTTTAATAACTGCATATACATAAATTGTAAATGTTTCGTACCAATAATTGAAAACAAACATTTGAACTTTATTGCATACATGGGAGTAGTTAATTATATCTACTAATTAATTGACGATTTCATTAGCATTAAATTTAAAAAAATTATAATAATTTTTTTTTTCATTAGCATTATTTTGTCTAATGGTAATGCTTTTTAATGGAACGATTTCATTAGCAATTATTAAAAAAGAAATTTTCAATACCATTATTTAATGGATTTTACAAATTTTCGAATATTAGAAATTAATTTCGAATATCCGAACATTATAATGTATTGTCATTAGGTGAAATCATGCATGCCAATTTTCAGCCCATTCGGACTAGAAGAACTAGTTTTAACAGCTTTAAAAAATTTTCGAACACGAGTTCGAATTTTCGAAATTTTTTTTTAGTTTTTATGACACAGAGATTAATTAAAAAACATAAAAAATGTTTCGAAAATCACTTCGAATTTTCGAACTTAATTTCGAATATTCGAACATATTATTGTATTGTCATTAGATGTACTTATGACTGCTAAATTTCAGTCAATTTGGACTACGGGAACTGGTTTTAAAAGCTTTCAAACCTGTGCTCGAATCTTCGAAATATCTTCCTGAATTCTTATAAATATATTTTTCGACAATTATAAATACTAATTAAATTTGTTTTAGAAAATTCATCATCAAATTCATTACCATTATCAAAAAAGTTATAATATAATTTTCATTAAATGGTACTTAAAATATTTTTCATTACAATTTTTTCTATAAATTGTAATGCTTAATGAAAAATGCCCATGTATGCTTTATTGATATTTCGTATAATACCGAAAGCTATTAGTTAGTTAGTTAGTTAGTTAGTTAGTTAGTTAGTTAGTTAGTTAGTTAGTTAGTTCGTTAGTTAGTTAGTTAGTTAGTTAGTTAGTTAGTTAGTTAGTTAGTTATTTAGTTAGTTAGTTAGTTAGTTAGTTAGTTAGTTAGTTAGTTAGTTAGTTAGTTAGTTCGTTAGTTAGTTAGTTAGTTAGTTAGTTAGTTAGTTAGTTAGTTAGTTAGTTAGTTAGTTTTAGTAGTTAGTTAGTTAGTAGTAGTTAGTTAGTTAGTTAGTTAGTTAGTAGTTAGTTAGTTAGTAGTTAGTTAGTTAGTTAGTAGTTAGTTAGTTAGTTAGTTAGTAGTAGTTAGTAGTTAGTAGTTAGTTAGTTAGTTAGTTAGTAGTAGTTAGTTAGTTAGTTAGTAGTTAGTTAGTTAGTTAGTTAGTTAGTTAGTTAGTTAGTTAGTAGTAGTTAGTTAGTTAGTTAGTTAGTTAGTTAGTTAGTTAGTAGTTAGTTAGTTAGTTAGTAGTTAGTTAGTTAGTTAGTTAGTAGTTAGTTAGTTAGTTAGTTAGTAGTTAGTTAGTTAGTTAGTTAGTTAGTTAGTTAGTTAGTTAGTTAGTTAGTTAGTTAGGTAGTTAGTTAGTTAGTTAGTAGTAGTTAGGAGTTAGTTAGTTAGAGTTAGTTAGTAGTTAGTAGTTAGTTAGTTAGTTAGTTAGTTAGTTAGTAGTAGTAGTTAGTTAGTAGTTAGTTAGTTAGTTAGTTAGTTAGTTAGTTAGTTAGTTAGTTAGTTAGTTAGTTAGTTAGTTAGTTAGTTAGTAGTTAGTTAGTTAGTTAGTTAGTTAGTTAGTTAGTTAGTTAGTTAGTTAGTTAGTTAGTTAGTTAGTTAGTTAGTTAGTTAGTTAGTTAGTTAGTTAGTTAGTTAGTAGTTAGTTAGTTAGTTAGTTAGTTAGTTAGTTAGTTAGTTAGTTAGTTAGTTAGTTAGTTAGTTAGTAGTTAGTTAGTTAGTTAGTTAGTTAGTTAGTTAGTTAGTTAGTTAGTTAGTTAGTTAGTTAGTTAGTTAGTTAGTTAGTTAGTTAGTTAGTTAGTTAGTTAGTTAGTTAGTTAGTTAGTTAGTTAGTTAGTTAGTTAGTTAGTTAGTAGTTAGTTAGTTAGTTAGTTAGTTAGTAGTTAGTTAGTTAGTTAGTTAGTTAGTTAGTTAGTTAGTTAGTTAGTTAGTTAGTTAGTTAGTTAGTTAGTTAGTTAGTTAGTTAGTTAGTTAGTTAGTTAGTTAGTTAGTTAGTTAGTTAGTTAGTTAGTTAGTAGTTAGTTAGTTAGTTAGTTAGTTAGTTAGTTAGTTAGTAGTAGTTAGTTAGTTAGTTAGTTAGTTAGTTAGTTAGTTAGTTAGTTAGTTAGTAGTTAGTTAGTTCGTTAGTTAGTTAGTAGTTAGTTAGTAGTGTTTAGTTAGTTAGTTAGTTAGTTAGTTAGTTTAGTTCGTTAGTTAGTTAGTTAGTTAGTTAGTTAGTTTCGTTAGTTAGTTAGTGTTAGTTAGTGTTAGTTAGTTAGTTAGTTAGTTAGTAGTTAGTTAGTTAGTTAGTTAGTTTAGTTAGTTAGTTAGTTAGTTAGTTAGTTAGTTAGTTAGTTAGTTAGTTAGTTAGTTAGTTAGTTAGTTAGTTAGTTAGTTAGTTAGTTAGTTAGTTAGTTAGTTAGTTAGTAGTTAGTGTAGTTGTTAGTTTTAGTTAGTTAGTTAGTTAGTTAGTTTAGTTAGTTTAGTTTCATACTTAGATGTTTTAACATTTTTCATTCATTTCAACAAAAAACCTTGTCAGCTTTGTCATCGTATCATGCAAACTTAACTAGTTTCAGAATTACTTTAAAAATATATTCTCACTGATTCAACAACATTCAGCACTCACTTGTCATTTTAAAAGATTTCTGTACAAATAACTACAATATTTTCTTTCTACAAATTTCAGAAAAAAATACAAAAACTTGAATTTGTGAATACATTAAATGTTTTTTTAATAAAAACAAATAGGATACATGAACAAAAACCACATACACGCCCGCCACAACACATTCGCAATCATGATTTAACTTACTGACTTAATGCCAGACATTAAAATTCTATACAAAATGTCTATAATAAAGCAGTAAAAATGATTCGGGAATAAACTTGAAAATAAAACGTGATTTCAAATTACAAATTGAGTACGAACATAAATATAAAAAAGATGAAGATATAAAAACATACTTTATTCTCAAAAAAAAAAAAAAAAATTCTCAACTTATTTCTTGTTAATAGATAAATATTTTCAATATTAAGTTATAAATTTATTTTCTAAATTTCTAAATAGCTAGCCAAATTTTTTCACAAATTTTAAAAGAAAATATAACAAATATCTTAAATTCCCCTTAATACTATCTTTCAAAGGTATGTATGTGAAAAATTTACTTTTTTATGTGTGTGCGTAACCTAACAAATAATGTGTGTGTATGTTCGTGTGTACAATTATTATGTTCAATGACACGTATTTTTTGACAAGGACACTTACTACTATAAAAACAAAACGAGTACATTTTTAGCTGTCTATGACAGTAAAAACGAACTACAGGTTTAAATGACAAAAGGGAGGAAATATGAGGTGGCATATAAAAATTCAAAAGGAAATCAATGAAGATTGTGTCTAATAGCCTTTTTTGCTGCTTTTATAACCAAACACATTCATTTTATACTGATAAGGATATAAAACGATTTTTTACTAAATATTCTCACAGATATACATATATACTTATGTATGTAGATGCTGTCACATTCTTGGGCTCATAAACGTCTCCTTTTACTTTAAGAAATGTAAACGATTTGTAAGCTGAATATCAGATATCGAACTAAAATTTTAACTAAGAATTTTACGCATGAAATAGTAAATTTTTATACACGTCTGGTCATATGAGGGAAGCGTATTTGAATACAATAGTTTTAATTTGGTTTTGTATGCTGGGGATTTACCCTACATTATCGAAAAATTTTTAAATTTTCTTTAAAGAAAAAATTGATCGGAAATTTTCTAAAAAAGTAAGAATACTTTCTAAAATTAGTAAATTTATTGAAAATTTTTAAAAAAGTTATAAATTATCAAAAATTCTTCAAAAGGAATATTAACGTTTAACGATTTTTTTAATGAAAATATATCAAAAATTTTCTGTAAAAAATAAATTATGAAATATTTTCTAAAAAGAAAATTTTTAAAAGTTGTTTATAACATGAAAATTTATCTTAAACGTTGTATAAAAAGAAAATTTATTGAATTTTTTTTTAAGAAAAATTATCAAAAATTGTCTAAATGGAAACTTTTCTTTAAAATAAATTTTGACAAAAATTTTTAATAATCATGGTAAAACTTGATTCAAAATTACACTAATTTAAAATACACAACATCTTGTTGTAACCGAGCAGTCTATAAAATGTAAACAGAAGCATCATAGAAAGGGGGAATAAGAATAAAAATAAAATGAAAGTACTAAAGATAACAAGTGAACATTAAATGTCACAAAGAATCAATACAATTTGTCGTTTATTTCCCTTCTGCTCATTTTCTTTTCGGTATCTTTTGTTAACATCTTTTTTATATATATATTTTTTCTCCTACCGTAAAGTCAGTCAGTCATTTAGTCCTTTTTTTTTCAATTGTAATGTTGATGTCGATGCTGTTGAGGAATTTATGTTAATTTATGAATGATTTCATTGTTCCACACAAACTAGCAATCAAACAGAACGAACGAACTAACAGCAGTAAAAATATCGACATTTACATTATATTTCTTTACTCTACTACTTTTTCTCATGCATCAAATACACAGACATCCAAATTGACATCAGCATCGACGTTGTAATCTTTATCATCGTCTACATCATTATCATCATCATCGGTATTGTTATTATGATTTCTTGTTGACTTTTTGTTATGGGTTCATATACTATATAAAGTTAACTAAAGGTTTATTTCTTTGAATTTTTTCTGCGACTTTGGCTACAAACGTTCATTAGTTGCGCTCTTTAATCAATGTCCTTTATGTGTGTCAGTGTGGTATTTTAGTTTATTCATTATTAAAGATAAACCTTAATACATAATAACTGTAATTAAAAAATCTTATAAGAAATTTTTGTAACCATTTTCTTTACCTTGTAGACCCTACTTGTGTTTTAGTTTTAAATATTGTAGATTGTTTTTTTTTTCTTCTTTTATTTTGATGTTCTTATTGTAAAAAGGTAAGTGTCTTTTTAGCATCTTTTTGTTGTCTTAGAAAAGGCTGAGACAATAAACAGGTTTATAAACTTTATGACTTGCTTGCAAAAATAATCGACCCAATGAACGTATGAACAGAGCCACCTACAACATAAAATAATCTATTAAAAGATTTTTGTTATTGAAAATGTTTAAAACTTTGTGTTGGTTGGCAGATAAATGCGAAAGTTTATAATGAGTTTCTTTAAAACATGTTGAGTTTTCTTAATTTAACTAGTGAAGAAATTGTTAAAATTAGTTGAAAGAATCGATTAGGTGTAAGAATATATTCCAATAAAAAATTGGCCAGAAATGTGTAAAAATAAAATATTAAATTACACTACACAATTATGAAAACTAAGTCGCCATGAAACTTAAATAAATTAATGTTAATAGATTTTTCAAATATTATTCATAGACCTATAAAAGTTTTTGTTTATTAGGTTGTAAAATATTCGTCCGTCTATCCGTATATGGGCAATTCCATACGATTGTATGTGACGTTCGTACGCCTTCAGAGAGGTATAGATTTGGTAAAAATGGGAGTAATTGGAAAACAATGTTGACATTCTGCTCCATTCTGAGAATACTATATTTGCAAAAGGAATCATCCCATTCGGAATCTTGTTTTCCAAAATATGGATTAAAATATGGCGTTATCATACGTGACGAAAAACGGAAGTGTTTTTGAAGAACATGTAAATATTTACGAAAATCTGCGAATTCTGTAGGTGTATCTTTTTTGTTTTAATTTCTTTCACTATGGGACATATTTTTCATTCGTTATCCATAATTTTTAAATAAAAAAAAATTAACAAATTTTATAATGAACATTTTTGAATATCGTACGTGACACATCGTATGTGACAGATTTTTCTCCTGAATTTTTTTTTAAGCTATAAAATATATATTTTGGAAATATATGCACACACACACCTCAACCAAAAAAGGAGTAGGAAAGTGCAGTTGGACATGGTCGACCTATATACATGTTTAAGCAATTTATAGATAAAATTAAAAAACAGAATTTATATGGCGACTAGGGTCAAATATAGACCGATCCTCATAAAATTTTGGGGTGGGATTTTTATTCATATAAAACTTATTTGCGCCAAATTTTATTATAATACTAGTGTTTATAAGTGAGTTACGGACGTTTAAGTGTTTTTCTGAAATTAAACTTTGAATGGAACTAGGGTCAAATGAGGTCCAATCGTTATGAAAATCGTCACAATGATTTAGACTTATATACATTATAGATCTGGAAGGAATAGTATTATAATTAACAGAATTATGAGCTAAAAAGTGATATTTGCGGGTCCTTTAGTATGGGGGCGGGGTGTTAAAATAGACCGATTTCAAAAATGTTCAACAGTCTTCGTCTTTAGTGCTACAAAAGAACTTATACCAATTTTTGTTGAATTATCTTCAAAAATGCAAAAGTTATAGGGGTTTTATTTTTTCTGACTTGGTTAACCTTTTCATGGAATTGCTCATATGTGTTTTTTTGAAAAAGCCTTAAGTCCTAAAAGGAGAAGAGCTGGATGTTTGAATGGTTTATTTGGTATTGAAAATGGCCAATATTCGTTACTCACGATTTCACATCAGCCCTGTTCAAATTGATCCTTATACGCATCTGCTCCGAATATATTTTTAACTCACTTTTAATGTGAAGATATTTAGAAGAATAAAGAAAATATGCCAGATGTTAAGCCATTATTTTAAAGTCGACAGAATGGACTTTCAAATGGCAAAATTGTATAAATAAAGTTGTCTTGCCGCTGTTATAACGTCTCCCAGATTCTCTAATATTTACGTTTAGTAGTTGTAGCAGTTTTACTGTATCCTATAGTTCTTTCATGGGGAAAAATCTTTCGGTTGTTACAGATCTCTCTTAATTTACAATACTTTTCCGTCATTTCGGAGCGAAGATTTTGATAAAAGATATTTTCATATAAATAATGTAAAATTCAATGCTTAACGCGGATTATACACACATTTACAGGAATTTGAAATTCCAATTCAATTCTAACAAACACTTAAACCATGACCATGGTCGGAAACCACAATAACATTCCCGCAAAATTTTCTCATATGAAGTAAATGTATGAAGAACATTTGTTACTACAAATTAATTAAACAACAAACTCAAATTGAAATAATCAACCACGAATTTAAGTACTAAAATGACAAAAGGTACCAACTGTATTTGTATTAGGTATGAAGATTATGTTTGTAAATGTGTAAATGTATTTTTGTACTCATGTTCGCATAGTCTAATTATAATGTGCTTAGCATGCCACAAAATCTTTAAGGAGAGATGCAGAATGTTTAAATGAATATGACCACAAATTGCACAGCGAATACTTCTTAACATACTGCTCAGAACAAAAAGTTTTCCTTGGAAATTGTCTGAAATTTTAAGGTTTAATTTATTTCACTTAACAGAAATATTTGCAAACTATATATGATTCTATTATCTATATATGTATATAATAATGTATGTTTGTTTATTTGTTTGCAACTTATAGGAGGCTAAACCACTGAAGCGATCTTCTTGAAATTGTATGTTCCTCTATATCTGGAAAGAACAATAGGCTGCTTTTTATTTTTTAATTGCAAGTGGGAGAGGTGCTACGCCTACTTCTTTAAAGGTCGAATATATCGGAATATGTTACAACTAGAGTCCTCAAAATTTGTATGGACAATTTTGACATTCATATGAATATTTTAAGGAAAATGGAAGGACTAGCATTAGGGGGCGTGGCACCTCTCATATGAATTAAATACATAAATTTGTATATTAAGGAAACGCTTTAAGCTAGAATCCTCAAATTTTGCACTAACAAATTCGTCATCCATATGAACATTTGGGTAATAAATTGGCGGATTAGAAATAGGGGCGTGGCATCTCCCATATACATAAAATAAAAAAAACGTGTATCTGGGAAAGTATAAGAGCTAGAATGATAGAAGTTTGTACGGGCAACATTGAAATCCATATAAACAATTTGAAGGAAAAATGTGAGGACTAGAAATAGGGGGCGTGACACCTCACATATCAAATAAATACAAAAACGTGAATATCTGGAAAACGCTTAGATCTAGAATTCTTAAATGTGAACATTTAGGAAATAAATTGGCGAATTAGTAACAGGGGGCGTGGCACCTGAATTATATACAAAAAATTTTTTATTTATATTGCTTTTAATGTAGTAAACTACACTGGGTAAAGCTTGTATGTATATAAATATATACCCAGCAAAAACATAGTCATGACTTTTACTTACTCAAGAACTTACATTTCAATGACAACTACATACAGCCTGCATTACTTAGAAAAAGTCAAATAACTACATGCGTAATTACTTACTTTTTAATCTTGACATTTTGTTTTCGGATGTTGTGTTTTACAAAAACAACAAGAGGCTAAAACGCTAAAATATACAATAGCATTACATTCGAAAACAAAATTTCAATACATACTTACGTATTTATATAGTTATTTGTAAGCCATAACTAAACTCCTTCTATGTAATGCAGGCGGAATGAAATAGTAAGTAGTTACTAAGTTTTTGCTGGGTGGCCGTATGTATGTGTAACTGAATTCATGTGTGAATTTGCACACAAGTTTAATTTAAAAATTACAGTATATCCGCCGGAAATATTTGCTAAATTAAAAATAAAAATATATCCATAGTATATATAAGTATATATGTATAAAAATTAAAACATTGAAGTATTTCAAATGAAAAATACATTTTTACTTAAATATTTAAAACTAGTGTTAAGAAAAACTTGAACATGGTAATAAATAAATTAAGCAGTGTTAAACCTTACACTGTATTAGTAAATAATAAATAAATGTTAAATTTATAAATATTTTGAATTTACAATGACATACATACACCTTCTTGTGTATGTATTTATGTACTGTGTAAATGACCTTTAATATTCAAGGGCATAATTTCAACAATTGTCATCGTCTTCAACATGTGTCCATTTAACATTAACCCAAATACAAAGAAATTTAAAAACTCTACAAACGTCTAAGCCGAAAAAGAAATTGTTCATTTCAAAACAAAAATAAAACTTGTGTTAAAGGTCCTTGAAAACATTTTAAAACAAGTGTTGCATTTGTTGACATATTTCAAAAAACTTTCCTCTTTCTCCTTCCAATTTATTTCTGCTTCTAATCTTGTTATCATTCTTTTATCAAATTAACACTAATTTCTTTTCGGTTTTCATGTCAAATCGTTTTTAAACTTTAATGTCAATTTTCGATATTTCATTAACCTATGATGATTCTAATGCAGGAGATGATTGCTTCCAGCAATCATGAATGATGAATGAACTCGAATGTGCGCTTATGAGTGTTTTTGTTGCATTATCATATTTTCTACACAACAATACCAGCATGTTTGTATGTATGTGTGATGAAATTCTTCTAGCAAACATCCGTTAGAAACAACACTTTAGGCTTGGGAATAGTAACAAACAGACCAGAGGTAAAATGCAATTTGCAAAATCAATCGAAACTATTGACATTCCATCATTCTATAATGAAGTTTAAAATTTGTGGTTACAAAATGAAATTTCCCATTAATTGATTCAGTACTTGAGTGAATGAGTGCAGGCGGGAGGGTGTTGTTCATTAAGTAGGTGAACATTTTTAAGTTTTTTATTACATTTATTTCAAGATATATAAATTAACTTTGGTTGCATTCTTTTTATTTGCGAATTAAAATCTGTAGCATATGGAATAGTACATATTTTGACATAAATTCTAAACTGGAATGATACAAAAATACCTTGATTTGATTTTGAAGGAGAATTCTGTTAATAATATATTCTAACACAGACTCTATCATAAATATAGATCTAACATATGTATATGTTCTCATAGATTTTACCACAGATCGCTCTTTACATAGACTCTTGCGTACATTTGACTCTGACATTGATTCCGATTCCGACAGATTATACCATAGAATGATTCTGACATAGACTCTAAGATATATTTTGCCATATACTGTTAATAAAAACTCTGACATAGATTGACACAGATGTTGACACTATAACATATGTACTTTCATAGACTCTTGCAAAAACTCTAATAAGACTCTGCTTTAGACTTTGAAATGACTATTCAGACTCTACAGGCTATGTCATATAAACTGACATACACATTAATATAGACTCTGACATAAACTCTAATATATAATATGGCTTACATATACTCCGCTATAAACTCTGGAATAGGTGCTAACTAGTGCGTACTCTAACTCTAACATAGATTTTGACTTGATATTGATATGTACTCTAAAATAGACTCTGATTCGGTAACACCTAACTTCGGGACATATTATTCTAAAGACATAGAATTTGAAATTAACCCTCACGTAGACTATATCATAGATACTGACGAAGATTCAGAAATAGATACTGTCATACAAAGATTCCGATGTAACTTTAAAATATGGGTCATTTCATGTCAAGTGACCCGATTTTGATGAAATTTGCACCAAGGTTAGTACTATTGAATAGTAGGCTAAATATTCAGCGCTATCGTTCCAGAACTGCCGGACTGTGTCTGGTCTACTATTCAATAGTACTAACCTTGGTGCAAATTTCATCAAAATCGGAAGACATCGATTTACTGCTGTTTCACAAAATCGAAACAACATTTTCTTTTTTATAAATATATTGAAAACAAAATTTTAAATTTATTTGTTGTTTTCAATATATTTGTAAGAAAGAAAATGTTCTCTCGCATTTAGAGAAACCGGCAGTTAGACTCCGCTATGGATTCTTGAATAGGCGCTAACTTGTGCGGACTCCAACTCTAACTTAGATTTTGACTTGATATTGATATATACTCTAAAATAGACTCTGATTCGGTAACACCTAACTTCGAGACATATTATTCTTAAGACGTAGACTTTGACACTGACTCTCACATAGACTGACGAAGATTCAGAAATAGATACTAACATGACTTTAATATATTTATTTTCATGGAGGATGATATTTTCTGCATTATATTTATGTATATCTTCTAATTTCTTTAGATTTATAGTATTTTCTACATATGTAGTAAATATATGTATATATAACAATTATTAAAGGTAACACGAATTTCCACTTACCACACTATTCATATTTTATCATTTAACAGCATTTTGTAAAAACTTAGTTTTCAACTAGTACATAACTACGTGACTATAAATAAAGATAGCTGAGAGCAATTTCAATTTATCACTACACTAACATGAGTAACTAAATATTTTTTGTACATGTAAAAGGTGTAAAATATTCCATTAAATAATTTATTACATCTTTTTCTAATTAATTTTCAAACCACAATTTTGTCATCATAACCCAACCATACAAATAACCTTTTCATATTACAAAAATCTGCTATATAATTTTGTTTAAAGCAAAACTACTCTCTGCAATTAAACTCTTTATACATCTAAAAAAAGACATAAATATTAATTAGTTTAAAAACCACTTGTCATATCTGTAAAATAGGAGACACAGTAGGAATGAAGAATGAACAAGTTGCTAGTAACCAAATATAATTTTTGAACAGGCCCACTTCTTGAGAGTGTAAAAAAGATAACTGAGTGGGATGACAATGAAAATTTATAGCTTTAAATTTAAATAATTAACAAAAACACAGCATTAATATGATTTATCTGAAATCTAAGAAATAATTAAGTTTTTCTTAAATATTATAAAAATTTCAAACTATAAAATTTAATATAAAAGGACCAATTAAAAATTAAGCTATCTGAGTTTTAAGCAAATAAAATGTTTTTAATAACTAAAACTAGAAATTTAAGCAAAAGAATCAAGTTAAAAGTTATTCATTTTATAAAATAAACAAGTATTTATTAGTATGTGGGTACCGGTAGTGGGTGTTTGGTTTACATTTTTATTTGTGGGTGTTTCTGTATGTGTATGTGTTAATAAATGTAACTGTTTGTTAAGGAAAAACAAATAAATCTAAATCTTTAAGTAAAAAGAAACCCTTAAGTAACCCTAAATTAATACTTTTGTTAGTTGTGTTTTCTCTTCTTTGTTTAGCAATTTAAAAAGTTAAATACACTTAAAGAAAATATTTGAATGAATGTTATGTAAAATTTGCATATAATATTGCATGGACGATAGAATATTAAAAAAGTATTGTATGATACCCTACGCCAGTTATGAGTATATCAGTATTTATGTTGAATTTTTCCTTAATTTCGATATATTTTCTGATAAGGCTAGGGTCAAATATGAGCCGATCCTAACAAAATTTGATGGAGGAATTTTTGTTGACATTAATTATAGCCAATTTCATTGAAATACACATATTTTGTAGGGATATTAGTATATTTGGCATAATTATGAGCTCCAAATCCCAATTTAGTGGGGTCAGGGTACATGGAGGCTAGGTGAAATAATGATTCGATAATTTCGGTGCTACAAGTACTAATGTCCAGTATTTTATTACTGATCGGTGCTGTTACATTCCTAATTTGCCTCCTACTTCTAGAACGAAGTGGAAAGCCTAACACAACCGTAGAAAAATTCAATGTATAAAGTTATTTTTTTATAAATTTCGTTGTAATATAACATGATATGATAGACTAATATTACTTTCCAAAATTTCTTTCAGTATACACAACCCTCTCATAAAAGTTAAAAACCACACAATTTGTTAAAGTTTTTGTATTCAATAACGAATTTTTATAGTTTAAGGATATTTGTATAGAAAATGATGTACAAACCCTCATACATACAATACATAAAAACTCATACACAAACTAATACAAATAAAAGCAAGGAAAAAGTTTTACATACAGAAAGAAAGAATAAATATTAAGCAGTTTTAATGGCCTTGAGAATCCACATAATATATTCTTTATTACATGCGGTAACAAATAACAACAACAACAAAAATAACAACAACTATAAAATTCTAATTTAAATTAAGACTAAACTTAAGAATTTTATGACCCCAACACCACAACAAGTTTACTTAATACAACATTTCAAAAATAAATTTTTCAAAGCTGAAAACTTTGGTTTATTGGATTGTCAAGTTAGTAAAAAATAAAAAGTTATTTTACGCATACAAGATCATGTTAAATTATAAAAATTAAAAAAAAATATTCTTTAAAACCAATGGCATAACATTGATCCTTTTAAATTTATTTTATTTAAGTTAAATTGAATCGTCATAAAAATATAATTTAATGGTGCATTTCATTGAGTTTTTGTAAAAAATAAGAAAATAAAGGGCAAAAACAACATTGTAAAAAAACAAACAAAAATTATATTTACATGTATAAATAAAATTATTAAATCACGCTACGTATACGCAACCTATGAATGTTCATGTGATTACGTATACGTACATGTGTCTATTTTTTTTATTTTTACTGATAAAAGAAAACCTTGAAAAAAATTCCATAAATACATGTAAAGGATAAAATACTTAATACATAAAACAAAATATACATGAAATGAACTTACTTGTACATGGAGGAAAAATCAAATAAGGGCATACCTAGACCACTATCGGGCCTGTTGTGAGTTCCTTTTACGAGGATTTTTTATTTGAAAATTTAAAAATATAAATTTACCTTCGTGTGTGGGTTATATATAAGTTGTCATTCCGTTTGTAATTTCTATAATATAATTTACCGACCCTTCAAAGTATATACATACATATATTCTGAATCCTTAAATATAGCGAAGTCGATTAAGCAAGGTCCGTCTATATGTTTTTTGGAAATCAACTTTCTAAAGACCCTAGATATCTTCGGGATCCAACTCTTCAATAATACTTTCAGACATGAATCAGCATAAATTGGTCCATAAGTAATGGAGATATGACATAATATATATGACATATAATACCCTACACCAGTTAAGTTGATTTGTACCTCGCTTCCGATATATTTAAGCAATTTATTATTAAAGAACTTAAATTCTGACGGACGCTTTATATGGGGGCTTCCCCCAAGATCCCATATGAACCGATCCTCATAAAATTTACATTTACATAAAATATATTTATGCTGAAAATCATTGTGACATTAGTCTTTTTAAGTGAATTATGGACATTAAAGTCTTTCTTGAAGGCGAACTTTGTTCAATCATTAAAAAGTTCATTAGGGTCTTCAAGGCTAGTAAAAAACTTAGTTGAGTCTTTTTTTATATTATACCACGGACCACTCCACTCGTCAGATGTAGTATTGTATAGTATCAGAACCAGCCAGTAGCATTGAGAATCTCAGAATATCATTAATCTTAGATCTAGATATCCCACCAATGTTAGATATGAATTAACTACCAAGACAACGGTTTCTTTTAGCGGATAAAGCAGGACATTCGCAGTGAAGATGGAAGACCGTTTCTTTACTTTCCCTGTCTTTGCAACTAAGACAGTGTTCATTGAAGGGTAGCCCAATCCGATTAGCATGTCTGCCTAGTACCCAGTGATCTGTTATTACTGCTATCAATCTCGATATATCCCGTCTACTTCGGTTTATAAGGAGTCTCATACTTATGCCAGCTTCTTCATAGAAGACACCGGAACCAACAACACAGTTCATTTTAGAACCATCTGTAAAGATTCTGGTGATAGGTTACCCCTACACCACACGCTCCTGGAAGGAACTCTGACTTTGAAAACTCTATTAAAATCCGTGTGTGAGGTAATTGGCTTAAAATCTTAGCGTGTCCATATGTTCTTCATTTCCAACTTCCGGATAAGTTGCCCTACTCGGGGGGCTTCAGTTATATGGGGGCAAAGTGAAATAATGAACCGATGCTAACCATTTTCAATAGGCTTCGTCCCTGGTACAATAGAAGATCATATATCAAATTTCATTTAATTATGTTCAAATTGTGATCTGTAGTTTGATTACAAGGTCTGACGGACGGACATAGCTAAATCGACTCAGAAAATAATTTTTAGCCAATTGGCATACTTAAAGGTGAGTATAGGACCAGTATTATTGTATGTTATTACAAACATCAGCACAAGCCCAATATACCCTCCCCACTAAGTAGTGTATATTATAAAAAGTTTTAAAATTTGAAGAATTAAATATGCTAAAGGGGTATTTTATGTAATTTATCTATTTGTTGTCACTTATATAGAACTCTTACTTGTTTAATTTTCTAAAACTATTATTAAAACCTTTAAACTTATACAAATTTCATGGGATGTTGTACATTTTAACACAGGCTGATATAAAAGTATATGATACAGTAAAACTTGTAGTACATAATAAGTCATATTCGGCTATAACAAATCTTATATACATTAAAGCTTAGGTTCTATATTTAAAATAAATTTCGGTTAGAGACTTCTTCTATGGACTTTGTTATTATGGATCAATCCTTTCGGTTTTTTTACCATATATATTAGATTTAGTTCAGAAGTCAATTATGGCAGAATTTTACAGAATTTTGTATACCGATCAGAGCAAATTATCTTTATCAAATATCATAATACGACTGCATCAACGCAAGAAATTTATGGAAAATTCAAGTTCTTTAAGATAACATACATATATTTATATATGTATGTGTATGCAGATACTTTTATGATGCTATGACTAATATTTCAATGTGTTACAAACGAAATGACAAAATCGTTATGGCCACATAATTTTTTATATCAAAATGAACAAACATTTGCAATTTATATGCACAAATGCACTTACATACTTGTACTCATAAAAACATTTTTCTAATCATACACCCATACTACTAATGCAAATAACACTGACATTGGTAAGTGTAACAAATATACATGCAAACATATGTAGATACAAAACTTAAATTTACATGTACTTATGTATCTAGGAAATTCATAAATAAGGAAGAAAACAAGAAATGACATTGATTTTATGATGATATATAAAATAAAAGCAACAAAACAGAATTTACTGCCAAGTAATTTATATAACATAAAACATACGTGTGTATGAGATGTTATGAATCGGATGGATGGAAAAAAGATATTTATGAATGTGTTGATACATTTAATAGAATCAAATGAAAAGAAATTTATATAAATGCTAACAAACATATAAAATACATAAGTAAAATATTATTACTAGTTGTATTTCAGTACGGTTGAATGAATGTATGTATATTTAGATACAAGTACTTATATTTCGTAAATAATATAGATTTCTTAGTGACTATTCCTTTTATAACTTTATGAATGACAACAAAATGTAATGTTTATAGAGAGATACAGTTGCAAATACAAATAAATCTGTTTATATAGAAAGGCATATACATATGTATGTGTGACTAACTGACTGAAAGAATGGATGAATAAATAGTATTTGATTTGATATTTGTACAAACATAATATTTCAAAGTACTTGATGATATTGTAAATAAATGTTTATTTGTAAATAATGATTATTATTGTTATTCGTATTATTATCCCTGTCTTGTGTCAGTAGTAAGTCTCTGTTTAAAGGTGATAAAAGATTCTAATTAAAGTAATTTAATCTACTTTTAATAGTCTTCGCAAATCAATACTTATACTTAATGATGGCTTTCTTGTTATTATTTTTTTCAGTTATTTAAATAAACAACAAGATTTAAATGTTTATCAAGATTTTTTTTGCAAATATTTAAATTCAATTTAAAGAAAATTAAGTTAATTAAAATGAAACCATAAATTTGTTTTAAGATATTTTGATTTATATCTATATTATATATTTCTTTAGATGAAATTGCTTTACATTTTTCAAAATACAACCAAATCCTGTTAATTGGTTTTTTATGTAAAAACCTTTTTACAATTATTTTCTTTAAATCCTTAAATATTTAAAATATAAAATAAATTTTATAAACTATTTTAATTATAAACCTAATACATATGAATACTCAAACACAAATTTATGTAAAACTATTATTGCAACAAAAATTTTTTTGGGGATTTATTTAGTTAGTATAAGAATGCCCAGCAAAAACTTGGTAATGACTAAGGAATTCCATTTTAAATTTATAACAAGTAAAAAATTATAGTCAGGCGAGGCCGACCATATAATACCCTACATCTGTTACAAAATTAAAATGTAATTTAGTTTTAATAATAAAGCATTTAAGTTGAATTGTACCTTGTCTCAGATGTACTTAAGCTATTTATTGTTGAATAAAATTGTGGATATTTAAGTCAAATTTTGAAGGGGGCTTTGTAAAGGGGCTATGGTCAAATGAGACCCTATAATTATAAAATTCATGAGAATCATAAAGGCTAGTATAGAACTTGGTTTTGCAGGTTTTTGTCGAGATACGAGTATATAATTATGAACTTAAGAGCCTTATTCGGCGGGTTCAGTTGTATGGGGGCTAGGTGAAATAATGGACCGATGTTAACAATTTCCAATTCTCCGATACTATAGAAGATCGTGTGCCATTTCATTGAATTATCTTCAAAATTGCGACCTGTAGTTTGATTACAAGGTTTACAAGCCCTACTCGGAGGTTCAGTTGTATGGGGGTTAGGTGAAATAATGAACCGATCTTAACCATTTTCAATAGGCTTCGTCCCTGTGACAATAGAAGGTCATGCACCAAATCTCAAAAATCATGGATGGACGGACGGACAGATGATTCTAAGCCGATTGGTATACTTTAAGGTGGGTATAGGGCCAATATTATTGTGCGTTACAAACATCAGCACAAACCCATAGTTACCTATTTGAACGAAATATAACTTAACCAAATGGTTGTTTTGAAGAATTTTATGCCGAAATTTTTAATCACTTTTAAAGCACAGTTTTTAAGATTTAAGTGAAAAATGTCAGTTCTCACTCTCGTGGACCTATCTTTACGTGTTCTCTAATATTGACTTACAAATAATCACGTGGGTAGGTACTTATTTTGATCTTTTCCATTTAATTTAAGCGCTCGCTAGCAACTGCTTTTAACATGAAAATATTATTTCTTATAGTAAAAAAACATTATTTAATGTTCCGTAAAATAACCAAGTTATTGTCGTTGTTGTGAGTACGACAGTGAATTAACGAACATGAGACCCAGAAAATATATTTTTAAAACCTACTTATTTAAGTACTTACACTTAAGTACTTATGTATTTGTAAACGAGTATGGTAAGTACTTGCCTCCAATGTCATTGGCGTGTTAAAGTAATGAGTTAAAATGCCAACAATGTACGAATAGTTATAAGTGGTTTTATTAGCTTTTTAACGCATTACTTTTCAATGTAAGTTCTTGCTGGGTACGTATTATCTAAAGTGCTATTGCTGATGTTGTTTAAACCAATCCACATGTGTTAGTTGTGGCTAAAAAAAATAAAGAATTTAAAAAATAGAATATATAGGATTTAATTTTCATAAAGTTTATTTTTTTAAGTAATAAAAACTAAACAAAGAAAAGTGAAAATAAGCAGCTTAACTTTTACACTGGAAATTGAATTGAGTACATACCAACACAGACGTACTTATGTAAAGATTTAAAATATTATTAAAAATAAAATATATTTATTCTTTTACATTTTCAATAATTTAATAAAAATATAAGTATTTTACTCTACTCAGCCAAAAAAAGATTATTTGTAGTTATGTCAGTACGTCTGTTTCAGTGAAACGCAATCACGTTAAATCGGTCCATTCCACAAAAGGTTACTTATGAATCAAAATTTATTATACGTTCTACGTTTAAAAAAAATTAAAATTTTTATGCTTTTTTTAACTAGAGCTTAAAATGGCTAACACGTCATTAAAATCTACACTCAACGACATTTCAAATATCGCCAATTATTCGAGAAACCATATCTTAGAATGAAAAAAACCTTAATTTTCGCTGGCAACATCAGTATTTTTTCTTCAAATAAATGAAGATACCCTAATGTATATGCACCCAAAATTTTATTGCTACAACTTTATCCGTTAAATTTTTACATTAAATCAAATTTGATATTTGTTTTTTACTTATTTCTTATTACTTATTATAACCTTCACCTTAGTGAGCTGGGTATATATGTATAAGTTTATCATTCCATTTGTAATTTTCACATTATAATTTCCCAAAACTATAGATAGCGAAAGCCAATAGACCGATTCATAAATAATGGAGAGATACAAATCCGAGACAAAATATGAAAATTTCATGGCCATATCTGTTTGCTGCGCAGCGAGGCTTAACTCGTCCGGATGTTGAAAATCAAGAACATATGGACACGCTAAGATTTTTAGCCAATTACCTCAAATCATGAACCAACCATCCGATTATATTAACCCACACACGGATTTCGATAGAGTTTTCAAAGTTAGAGTTCCTTCCAGGATCGAGTGTTGTAAGGGTAACTTACGGAGCGAATATACCACCAGCATCTTTATAGATGGTTCTAAAATGAACTATGGTGTTGGTTCTGGTGTCTTCTGTTAAGAAGCTGGGATAAGTATATCTCACCGTCTTCCCAAGATCCGTAGTAGAAATATTTGCGATAATGTCACCCTGTAGGGTACTACATGACCTCAGTATTCGAGGCAACATAGGAATTTTTGTCGATAGTCACTGCTCTTAAAAATTTCCCTATTAGTTAGACAATGTCTGACCTGTCTGACATAATCCATGTTTGAGTTCCCGCACAAAGGGACTATACCAGAACGGGATCTCCTCTTGATATCTCCACAAGCAACCCCCGTTTTTAGGTTTGATAAAGAGTAGTAACCTCATATTCTATATTCAAAAGGCTGAAAATAGGTGAAATAACCTACACACATGTAAAGGGGCCAAGATATTGTGGCCCTCCCTCAATAAGGAAGGCACAAAACTTATGAACCGAAGTACACTCCTTATGCTGGCTGTCCATGTAAACCTAGTGCGCAAGGACCAAAAGTGTTTTTCGGCACAGGGTTGAAGCCTATTGAAAATGATTGAAATCGGTCCATTATTTCACCTAGCCACCATAGAAACGAACCTCCCGATTTGGGTTTTTTATGACATACCTACGTCAAATATACCAGTATCTGACAAAAAATCAGCACAGCTAAGTTTTATATAAGCAAATGACACTGCCGATTTTTATAATGATCGGTTCATATTTGACCCTAGCCCCCATACAAACCTCCCTTTAAAAAATGTCTTAAACGTCTAAAATTGACTTACAACCATTAGCATCGCAATAAAATTCAACATAACTAACTTTTATTTAAAAATATATCCCTCCTCCAAATTTTATAAGGTAAAATTAAACACTAAAGTTTCTTCATATACTTATGATGTAGTGTTATAGCCAAAGATACAATGACATGTGATGTAAAATTATAAAAAAGCAAAATTAAAAAAAAAGGAAAATAAATATGAAATTACCCAATAAACATCGATTCAAACCTGTGAATATTTTTGAAAATTTTCTTAACTAAATAATGTATTTTCCAAATTGTTTTCAAATTTTAAAGTTTAGCCTTTGAAATAAACATGATAATTTCAAAAACCGTTTAAAAAAATATAATGTGTGATATTTATAAAATTTTCAAAGTTTTGTTTTAATTGAACTTAGAAAAGTTTCTTTCAAAAAATAAATTATTTTAGAAAAATAAAAACAGAACATTTTTTCTACAGCAAGGGAGCGAAAAAACGTTAAATATAGGAGAAATAGTCGGAGATATGAAAGAAAAATATGCTAAAATAAATGTATGAATGTTTTATTTTCAGGTGATGTAAAAAAATATATGAATTTTGCAATAGTTAGCATTATAATTAGGGTTTGAAATATGTATGAAAATAATAATAAAGAATACTTGAAATACGTTTGAAAATTTTTTAGTTTCAAGCTTACCTCTAGCCTTTTTTTTAATTTGAAATACATTTGAAAAATACGTTTGATTTCTAACTGCCTTTTTGTTTGAGAAGGCCATAATTTTCCATTTGAAATCAAAAATTTTCAAATTTGTTCTCAAAGGCTATGTATGAAATTTGAATAGGTTTTCAAATACATATTTACATCATTTCAAAGGTTTTTGCTTATTGGGTAAATTCGTAGAAATAAAAAATATATAAAAAAAAAAAATGTTTTTATTAAATATATATAATGGAGGGTATATAATGTTCGACACAGCCGAATGTTGAACTCTTAGTTGTAATCTAAAGAAATTTTACAATGATTTACATTTAAAAAAAAAAAAAACAATTTATTTGCTAATTAAATACACATTTTTTTATTAAATCTTTTATCAATAAATTTTATTCTTATGCATATTTCATTTTAAATATTTGTATGTGGGTGTGTATGTACAAATAATATTAAATAGTATTATGCGTGTGAGTGTAAATTCAATACCAATGTAATCAAGGTTTTTGATAAAGTATTTTTTTATAAATTCAAATATACATACATACATACGTATATTTTTTTTGTCTATTTTAAATTTTCTATTAACACAGTAATGAACTTTCATACATACGAAGAGTAAAGAGGAAAAATCAATTTTTATAAATAGGTACTTAATAATATAAACACAAAAAATAATAAACATAATTATAAAGGAATCAAAAGAAGAAAATAAATAAATAAAATAATAAATTATAAATAAATTAAAATTTTTCCTAAGTAAAATGTCTAGGAGAGCAGCATGTTTGAGTTTGTATTAAAATCTTAATATGGAAAATAAACCCCCCGGGGTTGTAATCAACAAATGTTTGATGTCTACACACGTACCGACAACAAAAAATTAATCTGTGCGTACACATACATATGTATGTATATACATATGTAAGTATTTAAATAAGTACCATGTCTATATGTGGTAAAAATCCCTAAAAGTATACTTCGGATATATGTATTAATTTATTTTTATTTTAGGGCTACTGAAATAGATTTTAGCCTTAAAAGACAATAATTAATTAAGTTTTATAAACTTTTAAATATTAAAAATTTATTAAAGTATTTAAAATACTTATGTGCCTGTTACAAATCTCATTAAAATATGTTAATTAACGAATTTATAATTGATTTACAAATAGTAAATTTCTCAAATTCACAAACGTAAATACATACATATGTATATATTTATAAACACACTTAAAATGTCTTTATTATTCACTTTGACTTTAATTAAACTCTTTATATGTATGTCAAACATGAGAGTTCATTTAATATTATCATCGTTATTTTATTCGCGTTAAAATTGTGGTGTTTATAGAAATTAAATCTATTTATATTTTCAATCCACACGCGTGTTTCAGTCAGCTTTAGGCTGCTGAACTTTATAATTTGTATTTTATTTATAATGGTTTGAATTCATTAATCAAATAACTATTATAAACCTGATTATACACAATTATATTAAATATGCAAATGATTTTGATTTAATTATATTATAAAGCAGATTATAAAACAACCAATTTTTAATTATAACTAGAGTTATTATGTTAACAGTAATTGGAGAAATACATATCGTGAATCCCAAAAAAAAAATAATTATTTTTGACAGCTTCTCCTGAAAAGCTGAGTTCTTTTTCTATGGTTTTATATTGTATTGGATATTCAGATCTGTTGATAAGGAAAAATATACATATCATATAAATATATACATTAGGGTGACCCGTTGACCACTTTTTACGAGGAATACCTCTAAAACGATGCGTTTCAATATACTAAATAGGAGAAAAATAAAAAATAATTCCCTACCTGCGATTGAAAATCTTGATCTCAGTACAATATGTTAAAAAAAATTCTGCAAATCTTTTCGAATTGGGTGTCAAAAATTCCATAATTTTAAAAACTTTGATACCCATTTCGATAAAAATCAAAAACAATATGCCAATATGCCATTCCGCTAAAAATCATTTTGCGGAACAAAAATATTCCACAAAAATTTTAAAATTATTTTTCCCATTATCAGCTCAAAATTACGGAAGTTTTGAGAGCAATTTCGAAAACATCGAAAATATTTTATATTTTAAAAATTACATTGAGGTCAGGATTTTCAATCGCTGGTAGGAAACTGAGAACTATTCCAAAAAAATTATTATTTATTTTTCTTTAATACGCATCGATTGAGTGGTATTCCTACATGAAATTCTGCTTCTCGGCCACTCTATCATACATACATACATATATAAGGGTGGCATTGTTTGTGTGGAGGAGAAATAAGGTGTCAATGTTCCCAACTAAAAGTATAATTCACTCTTAGATACCGTTTCTCAAAATTTTTGTCTTGGTGACAATATTTCGTGCGCTCGACCAAAGGATAAAATGATCCTTTTCTAAGATTTTTTTTTTTGTCTTTTTTTTATATTTCTTCCAAAAGAAAAGATAGGAAATTTTGATATTATAAGAAAGGTAGTTGAGAGACGCTTTCAATAGTACATGAGAGATCTGAATATTTTCCGAAAAATTACAATATTTGTAATAATTTTGGTGTTATGTTATTGAAATTGTGTCTCTAAGTCCTTTCAAATGATATTAAATTGGCATATAGTTTTTTTTTTTTTGCCAGAAATATGAAAAACTTAAAAAATGACATTTATGCCCAAGTCGTTTTAGAATAAATATGATATAAAATCATTCTGCAAAATGAGGATTATTTAACAAATAAAATATTCAAGATACATAGAATAAAGTATTTTTTTTTAATTGTATTTTTTTCACTTTCAGATTACAACCATGGCAAAACTATCAAGGTAAGTATTTCCAAATAAATAGGTTGCAATTCAATATGGCGAAATCCGCCGAATACAAACCGCAGGTGCAGATAAAATTTAAATTTGAAATTGAAATTTGAGACGACCTGGTAAAAAGGCAATATTTTTTGGCAATAGCTTAAAACAGGTTGAGTCTTATCAGAACACATGTTTGTCTAACTGTAAATCTATTTTAATTAGTTAATTAAGTTTTTTATTGTATTTCGCATTCCAGTGCTTTGAATACGAAATGAGTTAGGAAATTAAATTTGTTTTTTCTATCTTGTAAATGCCCCTTAATGTTATCCTACGGGGCCATTTTTATATCCTTCACTTTCGTGAGAAGGGTATATATACAAAGGTTTATCATTCCATTCGTAATTTCCACAATATAATTTTCCAACCCTATAAACCCTATATATGTATGTATACATACATATGTATAAATTCTGGATCCTTATAAAGTTAAATCTAAACCTGTAAGAAAGCTTTAAGTGAATACTCTAACATAGATAAGGTTTACATCATATGGGTACCAGGCTACTCGGGAGTAGTCGGCAACGAAAGGGAGAATATATTAGCTTTGAAGGGAAAGGAGATCGAGGTAGTGACGAACGCATTTATTCGACGCAACGTAGGCTGAATTAAAAATATGGGTGTGATAATCCCATAAGGCCTCTCGGAATAACACAACGGTGGGTAGAACCACAAAAATCCTATGAGGTGACCCTCATGAGTAGAAATCTCCACAAGATGAGGTTAGTATGATGGTATGTATTCTGAATGGACACAGCTATACAAAATTGGACGTGCGGATTCAGACGAAAGTAGAGCACGCAAAAAAGACACCGAAACTCTGGAGCACTTTCTTTGCTACTGTCAGGCATTCGTCAAAGTAAGATCCATATATCTTGGGAGTGATACTATTCCGGATATAACATTCCTCACAAACACTGATTGGAAAATGATTAGGAATTACGCCCAGGAAACTGAGTGTCTGAACATTCAAAGATAACACATTCAGTTAACACAATGTTTTTTTTCTTCCATGAAAAGGGCCGATAGTGGCCTAGGTATATTTCTTCAGATTTGATGTAATATACATCGTCTTATCAAACTAACCTTATAGATATAGATAACGATGTCGATTAAGACATGTCAGTTCGTCTGTCTGTCTGTATGTCTGTTTGTTAAACAAACTGTGGTAAAGGGTATGTAAGATTCGACAAAGGCGAATATAAAACTCTTACTTGTTTTCTTTTTTGAGTTTTATATTCTTGCGATTTATATTTTTGGAGGACTCTAATGTATATGAACAATTCTTCAGTACACATTTAATTTTAATATCCATTTCATGTACGATATAAAAACTGATAAAATAAAATTAACAAGAATTCATAAATTTAATTATACACTTTTATAGTTTAATATTTACTCTAATATTAATTTACTTTTGAGGGATTTAATCTTAAAGTGCATACACACAACATATCACAGGGATGGGAAATAAAAAAAATACATATAATATGAATTACGCTCAAGGGTCAATAAAAATAATTACAACATATTCAGGTGTATATTATTACGGTTTATTTCCATTTTTGCTATATTTTCATACAAGTCCATACTTACAAAAGTGCTATATTTAATATCATTTATCTTTTTGGTGTTTTTATTATATGTGTAATGTATATGGAAATTTCCATGAAAAAGTCTACCCTGATTGAAATTCCTAATAACTTTCAATTTTTTTTTTTTTTGTCATTTGATTTTCTTTTGCACCAAAGAGGAAAGCTATTGATATCGGTCCAAGTCTTTTTCGGATAAAGTATAAATGAGAGTGTAATTAATGAATTATGAGATTAAAAATCTGGTAATAAGGAAATAATTTGATATAAAGTGGGTTAAAAAAATCCTATGTTTTATTTTCAAATATTTTATCAATACAGCTGAAGGATGATTAGAACCTTTTTAACTCAAAATTTTCACGTCGCATTCAACATATTGGAAATGCCCATATACATATATTTTTTTGAAGAAAAAATATAAATTAATCCGTCTTTTATTTATTATAGTATGAATGAGAACTTGTATATGTGTGGAGGTGTATTGTATGTAATTTTTATAATAAATACATGGGATTTTTTTTTAATATTGTTGTTTTGTATTCTACAGGACATTAATAATGTACAATAAATCATAGCGGTGATTATTTTTATTATAAATACCCCAGACATACAAATAAATTCTGAAATATCCTTACACACGCTGACATTCCAGCAATCATATATATTTATGTCTATTTCTGTAAGTATTTGTGTATATATGTACATACATAGCTTTATATGTATTTACTTTACACCTTTTAATAGACATATTTATTATAAATCTTCTTTTCTGCGTATTTAATTCATGTTTATTTTCACCTTTTGTAATTTCTTTTCTTACGCCTCATTTTATTTTATTTATTTGTTTGTTTCCAATGAAGAAGAGATAAAATCATTGTCTACATAATTAAATAACATACACACACATCTGTCTTTCACTGACTTAAAAGCTGGTCAACGCCAGAAAAGTCGACATCCGAAAAAAGAAGAGAAAAAAATATTAAAACGTCCACAACTTTAAGGACATGTAGACAGGTATTAGTATATACACTTCATTTACATACGAAGGTCGGTTGTAAAATTTTGAGTATTTATAGTATCCTCAAGACTACTGCAGAGAACATAATGTAAATGTTCTCTATTATAGAGTTTTTAATACTGAGTAGCGTTATGTCTACACTCAACAATCCTTCTTCTTATAACGGCATTTTTGCACATGTATATGAAGGGTACTTACTAACTTGGTGAGAGTATATGTAAGTTTGTCATTCCGTTTGTAATTTTGACAATAAAAATTTCCGACCCGATGAAAAATATCATATGTTTTGTCGTTTACGGAAACAAATTGTGAATGAAATTAAGATTGAAAAAAATATAGTCATTTAAAAATTCAAACAAAAATGTTATAATTTAAAAAAGATTCTATTTTTAAAATACTATGGTGAAGGGTATATAAGCTTCTGCACAATCGAATACAACACTCTTACTTGTTTTCATAATACACCAACAAACTGGCTTTTCTCCTTTCTTTTTGTCCTGAATTTACCAGAAATCTTTCGGATATAAAAACCTTAAGTATATATATAAACCCATCAAATGGACGTTCGTTTGTGTAAAAATAGCATTTATTTTTTTCCGTTGAAGTAACCTGTACTCTTACGTAATATGTATATATGCATATCAAAAAGTCTACATCGAATCTTATATACCCTTCACCATGATTTATTAAAAAGACAGCCTGTACGAACTTTATTACATAAAGTACCAAATAGTTTTATTTTATAGGTTCTCATTTACTCAGGGCTCTACATGCTAGGTTCAACATTATAAAAAATTCAAAAAGTACCTTTCGAGGAACTAAAATGTACCAAAAGAGCCTTTTATGGGTCCTCACTTACTTCGGACTCTACATGCTTAATTTCATGCTTCTAGGTCATCATCATTCATTCAAAAAGTAACTTTTGGAGAACGAGAAGTACCAAAAAGTTCCCTTTTATTGGTCCTCACTTTCTTTGGGCTCTACATGCTTAATTTCATGTCTCTAAGTTCATTGTTAAAGAAAATTATAAAAGTAACTTTTGAAGAACGAAAAAGTACCAAAAATTCCCTTTTTATTGGACCACACTTACTCCGGGACCTACATACATATGCATAATTTCATGTTTCTAGCCAATAGCAACTTTCACGGTATTGTTGTTGTGTGTGTTGTTGTTTATTATTTTTGTCTGCACCAAAAATCTAATTTTTTTTATTAAATTTTGAGGGGTTGTCTCGGATTTTTGCTCACATTTCCGTTATTTATGGACCGATTTCTCTGATTTTAAAAGGGAAACTTCTCGAAAGAATGTCTAACGGAATCGTTGAAGACTTGTGTCCCGAAGATATCTGGGGTCTTCAGAAAATTGATTTCAGCAAACATACAGACGGACATTCAGACAGACAGACGGACAAAGCTTAATCGACTTCGCTATCTATAAGGACTTGGATTTTATAGGGTTGGAAAATTATATTCTAGAAATTACAAACGGAATGACAAACTTATATATACCCTGCTCACGAAGGTAAATGGTATAAAAATATTTGTCCTTTTTGTTTTATTTTCATGTGCTACTCAAACCAACGTTTATTGGTTTTTACTTTTTCGGATAAGTAAAAGTATTTTGTTTAATTGTATGGCATTGGTCCACACAATATTCATATATGTATATATAAATATGCATGTATGTATGTATATTAGGAAAGTCCTAATTATGAAGAGGTAAATAATTGAATTTATGTTGAAAAAATACATTTTAACTTGAAAAGAACCACAACCTTTCAACCTTCAGCAAGTTTCTAATTAGATTTCAAAAACATTTTATTTGTAGTGCATAATTTTCCAATTGTATTGCAGAAATTTTAAACTTAAAAATTTAAATGAAAACTCATTGTATTTAAGAAATGTCTAATTGCATTTTAGATGTTACGAACTGTATTTCAATAATTTTCAATTAAAATGCAGTTATAAATTTCTGAAATTTAATCTAAAATGGTGTAGACATTAAAACTTTTGAATAATAAAAATACTTAAACCGAACTTACTGTCCCAAGATTGGCAGCTTTATACGACTTGGACACTTGGCTGAAGACAATAGATTCAGTATTTCCTATCTATTAAACAATTTCATTAAATTATGTATGTTATCTACCTTAGGTAAACGAAATATAATATAATTTTTTATATTAACAATTTTCTTGAGCCTTCCTAATTGTCTTTAACTTTTGTCGAATGAATACTAAATATTATTAAAGTGCAAAACTAATTGAGCATGACATAAAGAAAGAAATATCACGTACATATATATTTACACTAATCTATTGTCTTTTATACACATGTATAGATGGGTCTGTAGAAGTGTACATATGTAAATAATAATAATACACAAATTGATGACACATACACAAGTGCATATTCTCTACACACATTCATATGTGTGTGGTCAATGCGATTAAATTTTGTTGGTTTTCATTTATAATTAAAATAAAGACAATTTAGATGAAACATTTAAGGTCATCTTATGATAAATAAATCTTAAAATACTTGAAAGGAAGTGACCTAAATATGTCATCTTATAGAGATGTATAAATACGAATAATTGACATTGCAATATTATAAGATATTATATTATACTGTGTGTAATTTTTTAAGTCATGGATATATAACCATATACGGATACCAATGCGTGGTAAAAGACCAAAAATTACCCAAGTTTTGCCCAAAGTCATGCAATCCTTAATGGTCCCAAAACGATTTGGTGCCTCGGTGTCCTTTTTGCACAAAAATTAAATTTTCTCTCCTGTCATAAAGAACATGTGAAATAAAAATATTTAATCTTATTTTTTTCATTTCAAGTAAAAAGTTTTACATTGTGAAATTACACTGCTTTTATTAATGACACCTGTACGTATAAGTGATAATGAAATATTGATATTACAAATATTAAGTATACGCCTAATTTAGAGAAGCACATGAAATATTTTTTTAACACGTAAAAATCGATTTTTGCCTCCGAAATTAAATGAAAATTCCGAACGGTTTGCATTTTTTCAAAAATGACACCGAAGCCCCAAGTCTTTGAAGACCATATAAAAATGTGCATAACTTTGGGCAAAACTGTTAGACACGGGTCTTTTTTTTGTATTTTATCAGTATCAGTGTTATACAATTGAAAATTCATTTTCCCTTAAACCCTTAGACCAAATTTTTATAAAACGTCAACAAAGAGAGTAATTGAAGTCATATCGAACAATACCTTATTTCATAAAATCAAATCCAAAGTTATTCCAATTTGAATATTTCAAAAAAAATCCTATGTTATGGATCCAATTTACAGATATGAAGTGAAAAGTACTTTTAACAATAAAATATATTCTCCAAGCTTTAAATAAAACAAGTGGTGGTCGATGTGCCTTTGGAATGACTGAGACATTAAAATTCCAGGTTTAATGAACTCTAATATTATATTTTCGTATTGGTATCTTTGTTTTCATGTACATAAATACATACACATGTAATTGAGTAATTTTTATTGTCATTTAAAGACGAGAAGTTTCTCTTATGAAAACAACATTAAAGTCTGAAGTATTACTGGCGGCAGTCTTGGTTACGTACGTAGAATCAGTTTCGTAAAACTCATATAACAAAAGAACAAACACATAGACACATACATATGTATATAGAAGAAAACAAAGTAAAGGGTATGCTGAAATACCCTTCAAGCAGGCCCAATATATGCAAAAAATTCTTACTTATTTACTAAATATTTGAAAACTTTTATTTTGCAAAACAATATTTTAGAGATGTTGACTAAAATTTTTGTACATTATTACTTAGGCTAACGAAAGATTTATAATTTTTCATTCAAAATATTCCAAAAGGGGCCTTTTAAGGCCTTTTTATTTCTACCTGTTGTATATCAAAGTATATTAAATGTTACTTAATGGTTTTCATATCTTAAATTTAGTTAATTTCATGCAACATAAAACTCACAACAAATTTGATTGTGTATTAACAAAAATTTAAATTTTAAGAAATGTTTATTTATTAATACGAAGACATATAAAATAATAACAAATAATAAGTTATTGTTAATAAAATAGCATTAAAAATAATTACATTTTTAATAAACTAACCATAAATAATACTTTTATTAAATAATTATTAATAATTCATAATTTTATATTTATAAACATTAGAGTGGTACATAAGTATATTACATAAAGTATTTGAATGTGTAAATTAAAAAAAAAAAAACGAAAATTATCGAAAAATATTATTTAAAAAGATCTAATATTTGTGAACTTGTATGTAGCTAGCTAATGCGACTTTAAAAGACGTTTTATATGATACCATAAGAACTTCATGAAAGGACCTTTTTAAACTTCAAACTATCTTACCAAATATTGACTACAGGATAAATATTTTGAAAAACTAAATCCTCAAATGAACTAAACTTATATGTTTCTCTTCATACAAACCGTACTCCACATTGTATGTACATTAGGGATATAACTAATTTGGCGAAATTTTTGGATAACACCACGAGATGGCCAATGTTGTGTAATTATTGAAAATATATTTTTTAGGTCATTTGAAATCTAAAACATTACACACCAACCCCAATTTCTAATATAAACCAAATTTTTTTAAATTTTTTATTTTTTTAATTTTAAGATTAAAATATTTATATATGGGCATTTCTACCTAAAAGTATATTTTTGTCACTTCGCAACTCATCATTGCCTATATCTCCGAACTTTTTGATATTTCGCAAATATACTATTTTACATCCCTAAATCAAAAAGTCCACAAAAAGTTATTTGTTGATAATATTTGTTTTGACCATATCTCCGATTCTTATGGACCGATTTTACGGGTTTTAAACAACTAAATACTTAAAAACATATTTAAATTAATTATCTAAGATTTGGATTCCGAAGACATATGGAGCCTTCAAAAAACTGATTTTAAAAAACAGATGGACAGACATTTGATGCGTGAACTTTTTTACCATGCGCGAAAAAATAATAATGTAGTTTCTCATAGTTTTTAATACTCTATTCGACTATGATATGCCAACTTGCATATTTGTAAAGAATGTCAATAGTTATATCCCTAATGTACATACATATATAAGTGTTGTTATGTTAATGTTAATTACTCAAATATTTAATAAAATTATTAAAGTAGATAAATGTACATTTTAATCACTTATGGAAACAATTTAATAATAAACATTAGGGTAACTAACTATTTATTTAATTAAAAACAACTGAATTTATCGCAACCAAACTCAACCTTTTTCAATTCAAAATTTTACATGACTTTATTTTTATAGCCAGTGTGCTTCGCTACCTCTAAAGGAAAATTCATTAAAAAAATCCCTTTTCTATAATAATTTTATATGTGGCATCTACACCTACTTGAAATTTCGAAATAAAAAGTAGTCTATAATATCTTATTGTATGTCTATAAAAATTCTATGAAAATTTCTATAAAATCGGTCCAGTCGTCTAGACTTCAAACACATACCCAAACAAATAAACACAAATTAATTCTCATATATAAGGGCAATTTCATTGTCATCCGATTTGGATGAAAAACTGCACTACTATTGGATAGTAGTTCAGACACAAAGCAGTATCGATCAAGAACTGCCGGACTCAAAGGAGGTCAAAGTTGGACATTTTGCTCATACAGGGTTTTTTCAAATGAGTGTAACTTTTCACCTATTAATCCTAGCAAAAATTGTCTGAAGATGTTAGATTTCTTCACTGTTTCCAAAAATATGAGCTTTTTTGCTTTTTTTAGTGACCATATATTATTAATTAAAAGAACAGGACTTTAGTTTTTCACTACATATTTAATGCTCACACTTTTTCAACACAATTTTATTTTCCCCGGCCACCTTAATGTAAATATATGTATAAATAAGTATATTTTGTACTCGTTTGTTTATAATACTAATTGTCATTATTATGTATTACATTATTAAATTACCACTTAAGCGTATGATTAATATTAAATTTATATCATGTTTAATTAATAATACTCATACGTCAAAATAGCTAGGAAGTATGTAGGTAAATTTTGTTTAATTTACCAAAAAAAAGCTGTGCACTTATACTTGAATATTATATTATTTTAAAGTAGTATTTTCAAAAATGTTTTAAGATGTTTCCTAAATCGTTTTAAAATAAATATGGAAGCACACAAACCTTCTACGGAGTTGATGTGGCACTTTTCATACTAAATTTAATGGCTTAAAACCTGCCCATTGTTTCTAATCATTTTTGTACATGATATGTAAAACTAGGGACTACATAGAATAAAATTATGTTTCCCATCAGATGTCTGTCATTCTTTATCAAACATATAATTTATAGATATATAATATTTGTATAGTAGTAGTGATGTAGTAGTATGGGGAATATTGATGGAAAATTTTAGTTCTTCTTATGCTGCTTTCGTGGGTTTACGACCAATATTTGTAACTCATCGCAAACGGTATGACAATATCAAATAACTCTTAATATATGTTCATGGTGGATATAAAAATTATTAATTATTTTTTAATCCTGCTTAAATATGTGCGTTTGTTCTACTTATTTAAAAACTATTTGTTGCTAAATAACAATATTCACTAATTAACTCCACACATAACTCCAGGCCTTAACTAAATACATACTTATGTACATAAGTACATATGTGTGCAAAACCACTGATGCGTATGATTAATATTAAATGTAATTAAATTGAATATTTATAAAACTCTGCTAATAAACGCTTAAGAAATAATTCATTTTTTAGAAATTTTAAGCTTTTAAAGAATTTTAACATTAAATCCAAAAGTATTTCCTTTAAAAAGTACTTTAAAAAAAATGACAGTTGAATGAATTAAAAAAAAAATATTTTTAATTAAAAAAAATAATAGCAAGGACAAATGTGTCAAAACTTTTAATTTTTTTTTCTCTCGCATATAAAAACTTGTGAAAAAAATTCTATAAATTAAAATATTTTTAAAAGTTATCAGCGTGCACTCGTCTCACTTATACAAACACATAGACATGTATGATTTGTTTTCCATTTAGTTAATTAAATTCTCAAAAGTAAAAATTACTAAAAAAAAAATATCTCCATGAATTAACAACAACAGCAGCATTCAGGTTTTCGCAAGTTCAATCAATAATGAAACATTTTTCAATATTATTAAAAATGTATGAAAAACTTTGCAAAAAATGCATCATAAATTCCCTAGAAATTCGAGAAAAAAATAATTTAAATACTTTTTGTTTTAGATAACACAAAGTATTGGTTAAAAAAGTGAGAAAATATATTTTATATTTTGTTAAAGTTTAGTTATAGTAATGGAATGAAGCCATTTTATAGGGACAGAAAGGAAAAGAGAAAAAGGTAGCTATGTTGGTGGCTGGCAGCAGCTTACAGGAAATTTACAACAATTTCAATTAATTATGCTAATTTCCTTTTAACAAGAAACTTCAAAACTTCCACACACGAAATGAAACTGCAAAAACATTATGGAGAAAAGATATAAACAAAAGAAAAAGTTTTCACTCTTTTTTACCTTTTTTGGTGATGGCAAACTTTAACACATGCAGTAAAATAGCATATCAACTACACTAGCAGTTTTATAAAGAGACAATGTCTCCCTTTTAGACTATGTTTGAGACTACTTAAGTACTTAATTCATATAATAATATTTTAGAGTCATGCCATTTAAGTATTCTAAAGTAATTTATAACAAAAAGTTATTGAACCTACGACAAACTCATGATAAAATAACTAAAAATTATTATTAGTTTAGTACAATTACCCCGTACTAACGGTAACTGCTGTTATATTTTTACACTTATATAAAATTATATTTTAGTATAAAGGTGATAAAGGTTTATGAATACTTAATGTAGGGCTGTTCACAGTATACTGTTTAAGTTTGTTACATGTAAAAAAGTTGCAACAAAATTTTGTTTGCTAGTAAATTATTAGGAAACTGCATACTTTAAGTTTCTAAATGAATAATAATTATTTATTTTTTCTTTTAGGGGGAAGGGGGATAGTTTTCAAGAAAGTAAAATTGTTTAGAATTTTTTGGCAAAATTTTGTGCCAGAAAGTCATTTTGAATTTAAATTAAGGAGATGGTCTTTGCACAATATTATACTTTTAAATTAGAAATTTTTTAAAAAATAATAACTTTTAATGAAAACTTTAATATATTTTCTTATCTCCTGTGGACTCAGCAGGAAAGAAAATTTTTTTTGGATTTTAAAGAGAAAAAATAATATAATTTATTATTTTCATTTTAAAGAAGAAACATGTAAGAAAAGTCTGCAAATAGTTAATTAGTTGTGCTATTATTTTATATATTTGATATATGATTTTTTTTTCTAACTATTAAAATATTATAACTTGGACTTATACAATTTTTTCTTATTTTATTTAAACTTTTTATTTGGGAAATACTTTATCTTGTGTTGCAAAATAAACAACATTCAGTTAAAGAAACCAAAAAAAACGAAGAATCTACTTAAAGATGCCAAAATGAAGTTAAACATAAAATCATGTAAATCTCCCCCAATATAAAGCTGACCTTTTTTTTAAGCTTGAACGATTTCACGCTCTTTGCTGTGTACAAATAACACTTTAAACATGTATGTAGTATGTACAATAGAGTGCCCCGACGAAGAACCTTTTTAAAAATATTATGAAGGAATACCTCTCTGGGGAGGGTATTATGCGTTTGTACTGATGTTTGTAACACCCAAAAATATTAGTCCTACATCCACCCAAAGTGTACCAATCGGCTCTGAATCACTTTCTGAGTCGATTTGACTATGTCCGTCCGTCCGTTTGTGTGTCCATGTAAATCTTGTGCGCACTCTACAGGTCGCAATTTTCAAGGTAATTGGAATTTGGTACATACTCTTCATTTGACCCAAGGATAAAGATATTATACTGAGATAAAGATTTTCAATCGCTAGTAGGGAACTGATGACCATTTCATAAATATATATTTTTTATTTTTCTCGTATTTAGTACATTACTACGCATGGCTTAAGATTTATTCCTACAGAAAGGTGGACCACCTAATGTACAACCATACTTAATACCCAATAGCTCTAGGTAAATATGTTAGCGACGGATATCATTTAGACCTTTACAGATTAAAAATCCAGTTTAGTTCAAATATTAAAGGAAAATAGTACCTTTATGTAACTGTCAAATTACTAAAAAAAATTGGGTCAAACTCTTTGAGATAAAAACTCTCTTAGAGGGATTCATTCATACTTAAAAGTATTGGTTTAAACTTCACAAACACGCTTCTATATAATTTCCTGCCAAGAAATGAAAACCAAAAGAAAGAAAACCCTAAAATGAAGATGATAAACCACTATAGAGGTATAAGGAACAAAAAAAATCATTTTTTGATTTGTATATTTTTTATTCATTTGGAAAGTAACGCATTATTCATGTACGTTTTAGTTGAAAGAAATAAGAGAAATAACGAATGAATGAAGAATGGAATGGTTTTATTTGGTTTGTTTGGTTAACATTTTATGCTAATCGCATTTTGCTGTATTTTCATACAAGACGAAAGCACAGTGGTTACAACTATAAATAAAAAAAGCTTTTATTTAGCATTAAGGTTTATTATAACACGTTCGAAAAAGAAAACTTATTACTTACTTATAAGTAGTTTTCGATTTGTATGGAAAAGCTAAAGAATTTTATGCAGTTTTTCAAACAAAAACTGAATAAAGCCGTGGTTACTCCCTTTTAACCACTGTTTTAATACTCACACTTTTTTACAGATTTTATGAATTTTATTTTATATTAACATTTCGTTTCTTGGTTTAAATTAATGTTGTGTAATAGAAAAAAATAAAATAAAATTATTTAAATAAAAACGAATCAAACAAAAAAAAAAACTAAATGTACAATTCAAGACATTTCATCAGTATCCCTCTTCATTTTAAATCAAATAAATATTGTTTGCCAATAAATAAGTTCAAGGAAACAAACAATCAACCAAAAATAATATGTCTCTATAGTTTCAACAACACATTTCAACAAACTTTTATGCAGAAATTCGACTTTAATAAGATCAAAATAAATTTATTTAAATCTTATGGGTTATACATTTTCTCTCTTTCAAGACTTCTGCACTTGTCAAACAAACCAAATAAGTACCTTATTATCAAATATACATATATTTTATAAAGAATTTTACTTTACATTTTTATTTTCATGTAAAGTAATTTGTAATTATCTTTAAAAATGGAAACTTCAAAATTTTGTACATAAAATAACAAAAATCAATTGAATAAGTCATCGGCTTTAGTTGAATATTTTATATGATTGATAGATTGGCGTATTTTTCTTTTCATACTTCTATTGAAAATATAAGATTAAAAACTTATTATGGCGGTTGTTGAGTTGTAGCTGGCAAATGTATGGCATCAAATTGTGTTTAACCCTTGGTGAAAGAAACTTATTCTTGCTGCAATTTTGAAATAATATTTTATAAAGAAAAATTTTATCTAAAGTTGTCCATAAAGAAACAAAAGATGTCATTCCGTTTGTAACACTTCGAAATATTGGTCATAGACCCACAAAAGTATATATATATATATATATTCTAGGTCCTTATTAAATTCTAAGACGATCTAGCCATGTCCGCCCGTCTGTCTGTTGAAATCATAAATATTCTCTATTGATAAGGTTTGTTTGGTATTGAAAAAGGCAATATTGGTCCACGTTTTCGAATAGCCCCCATACAAGTGGACCCCGAAAAACAGCATTAACAGACATAACTGTTTTCAAAATACGATTAAACCGATTAAATTCGACATAAATAAGTAGCATATGACCCAAATTTTATGAGGATCGGTCTATAGAAAATTACTATAACGCTCATTACTGGAATAAAATTACGAATATTGCGATGAAATTCGACATACATAAGTTTTATGGGAGCGAAAATATTTTTACCAATTTTTTGGAGGATCGGCCCATAAATTACCCTACCGCCATATAAGGTCCCCTTTAAAAAATTACTTTAGACCTCATTACTGGCTTAACAATTCGAGTATAACGATGAAATTCGACACAAGTAAGTTTCTTGCGAGCCAAAATCTATCTACCAAATTCTATGTGGATCGGTCCATAATTGATCCTACCCCCCATATAAGGTCCCCTTCAGAAAATGACTTTAACACTCATTACTGGCTTTAAAGTACGAGTATAGCGATGAACTTTGACATAAGTAAGTCTCTTACATGCCAAAACCTCTCGAGCCAAAATCTCTCTTACAAATTTAGTGAGGGTCGGTCCATAATTGACCCTATCCCCCATATAATGAAAATTACTTAAACGATTATTGCTGACTTAAAAATACGAGTTATGAATACAGCTATAAAAATCGGCATAAGAAACTCCCAGTAAAAACTTTCATTGCCATGTAAGGGTTTCAAATGCTAAAATTTACTTACACAATAGCATTTTAAATAATTATTTTAACACGGTGATGTCAGTGGAGGCAAGTAATTACCACAAACGTAACAAGTAATTAGAAAAAGGAGCCATTGTAAATCGCATGAAAAAACTTATACAGCTTCTATATCTTCAATGGCAAGATGACTAATGAATTAGGAAGTATTTCTATAAAACAATATTAGTAAGACCTTATTAGACTACTTCTATATAATGTTATTAGGTAAGTAATTACAATTGAAAGCCATTACCTAGTTTTTGCTGGGCTTTTATACGAACGTTAATCTTGCTACCGAATTTCATGCGGAATGTGTCGGTAACACTCTGACTATGGGAGATAGCATATAAGCCCTCTTTAGAAAATTACTTTAACACTAATTACTAGCGTAAAAATACGAGTACAGCGATGATATTCAAGGTAAACAAGTTTTAAGTATATGAACCAAAATAGATCTACAAAATGTTATGAAGACTGATCAATAATTGACCTTACCCCTCATATAAGGTTCTCTTCAGAAATTTTTATAAGGTTCCCTTCAGGAAAGGGTTTTGCTTTTTAAATTAAATTTTTTAAAAATGAATATTTTGTTAGTTCAAAAGAGTTCAGTTCGAACCATAATTGACTTAGCCATATTCCAAATATCTATAGGGGAGCATTCCTTTTACGGCATACGGTTTGATGGCGGGTATATGAGATTCGGCATAGCCGAATATAACACTTTTACTTGTTTTATAATGGAAAATTTCTCAAAAATTTTCTTTAAAGATAAAATTTATCAAAAATTGTGTAGGTGGAGAAAATCTATACAAAAAAATACCGAAAATTCTGATTAAAAATCCTAAAAACAATGTTCAATATGGGTTAATTTTCAATTGCATATTTCTCTCTGTACTATAGCTGCATAATGTTTCCCGTTGCTAAGATGCAAACGCACATTTTAAATAAACTTTGAAAATCATCTAGAAATACTATATTTTGCCATTTATGCACACTGCAGGATAGTCTGAGGTTATGACCTTATATTCAGAACGTTTAAAATATTGATCCTTTATCTTAAAAAAAATGTGGTCCAATACTAGGTTAACTTAATATTGTAGCTTTATTTAATGAATTATAAGAGAATTAAAAGGTGCCAAAAACTAAAATTAAAAAGAGGAAAAGGAACAGTTTAATAAAGGACTTTTTGGTTAAGGCAACCTAACCCTAATTTAGCATCTAATGTATAGTACATAACTCATATTTCTTCTATTACCTAAATGATATTTTCATGTTCTTACTCGTAAATTTACTCTAACAAAGACAAGCAATCATAATCATCATCCACACAAATACCCGTAAATACTGATAGACAGACATTCAAAAAATAATGCAGAACTGTAAATTGTCTGTCGGTATGTCAATCTGTCTGCCTGTTTGTATTCGTTAAAATTCTATAGAAATTTGAAAAGAAAATAATTTGCATTGTATGAATTGATGAGTTTGAGTATGAATATATGTAAGTTTTTTTTTCTTGTTTTCTTTAACGATTGTGGTTTAGTTTCAAATAAAAACAACAGCAGCCACAAGAATCATCCTCTTAAGAAAAGTATTAAAATCTTTAAATTTTGAATTTGTTTGAAATTCAAACATTACTGAATTAACTGAAAGATGGCATGGGCAAGTAAACTGAGTAATATACTTTCGATATTTAGAAAACAAATGATTTCCTGGATTTATTAGTGAATCATTGAGTTCCTCGATAAAAGTCTGGTAAAAGTTATTGTGCGAGTTTTATTGGATAATCTGTTGAATATTGGTTTTTAGTGAAAAATTTTTTTTTTGTAAAATCTCAATTTTTTTTAAAAATCACTTTTTTGTAAAAATTCGATTTTTTGAAAATATTTAATTTTCTTTTTTGTGAAAATTATATTTTATAATGAAAAGTATAGTAAAAAATACAATTTTTAGTGAAGAATTTCGTGAAAATTCGACTTTTTAAATAATTATAATTATGTTTTTATGTGAATATTCGAAATTTACATTTTCTTAAAAAATAATTTATAACAAAAATTTAGGATTTTAAGGAAGTTGTTTTATAATACATATAAAGATAAATTAAATTTTTAGTTTTTATAATTTTCTTATTTCAACAAAAATAGCTTTAAAATAAGCATTTCCGCAATTTAGGCAATAAAATAAATAAAAAAAAACTTAATACTGTAACCTTTTTGACGCTATTGGCCCTGAAACCCTAAAAGCCTTATGCAAAAATAGAATGAAAAGAACAAAACCTCGCAAATTAAAGAGTATTAAGCCACATATTGAATTCAATACATAAGGATTTTCCTTCAATTTTTATTTTAAATAATACCTAAAAGAAAAACTTGAATTCAAATATACATATATACAAATTTGTCCTTTTGCTTCTAAGGATTATTCTTCACATACATACCCAGTTACAAAAAAATGTTTAGATAGTTTATATCCTTATTTCTATGCAAAGGAAAAAAAAAATAAATTAAAAAAAAATATCAAACTTAAATAACCAAGCAATTCAATACTTAATCTTTTGATATGAATATGTATAGAAAAAATTAAAGCCACATACATTTAGTTTAGTTAGTTAGTTAGTTAGTTTGAAAGGAGGATGTATATACATCAAATCCGAAGAAATACACCTAGGCCTCTATCGGGCCTGTTGTGCGCTCCTTAACCAGTGCCTCAGGTGGGAATCGAACCCACCACCTCCGGTCTACCAGTCTAGAACACTAACCACTAACCTACCGGAGGCCACACATTTAGTTTAAGCCTGTAATGTTTGTTTGACTTTTAAATCTCTTTCAGCTTGCGGAAACGGAAATATTATATGACTATACAAATGAATTTGTATAAATGAACATGTAAATAAAAATTTTAAAAACATTAAACGATTTTTAAGCAAAATTACTTTTTTACCTTCGTTAGAAGGGTACATATCGTCACCTAAAACTCAAACGGCCCAATCTAACATTTTTGAAATTTTACAGGAGAAGCAAAAAACTATTTAAATTGAAAAGTTTGTTTCTTTTAGCGCGATTTTTTTTATAAAATAAACAAATTGTTTAATGGTGAAACGTATTACATTGGCGTACATAAAAAATGTTTTAGGGCCTTTTGTTTTTTGTCAATAAAATAGCTAATTCTGGTACCAGGAGTCTAATTTATTTGTGGACATTTGTTTTGTTGCAATACATTAGAATCTGCAAAAAATCGATTTTGCGTTTTTGGTTAGGTAGGGCCGTTTGCGTTTCAGGTGACGATATAAGTTTGTCATTTCGTTTGCAATTTCCAGTTAGTTAATTAGTTAGTTAGTTAGTTAGCTAGTTAGTTAGTTAGTTAGTTAGTTAGTTAGTTAGTTAGTTAGATAGTTAGTTAGTTAGTTAGTTAGTTAGTTAGTTAGTTAGTTAGTTAGTTAGTTAGTTAGTTAGTTAGTTAGTTAGTAGTAAGTAAGTAAGTTAGTAGTTAGTTAGTTAGTTAGTTAGTTAGTTAGTTAGTTAGTTAGTAGTTAGTTAGTTAGTTAGTTAGTTAGTTAGTTAGTTAGTTAGTTAGTTAGTTAGTTAGTTAGTTAGTTAGTAGTTAGTTAGTTAGTTAGTTAGTTAGTTAGTTAGTTAGTTAGTTAGTTAGTTAGTTAGTTAGTTAGTTAGTTAGTTAGTTAGTTAGTTAGTTAGTAGTTAGTTAGTTAGTTAGTAGTTAGTTAGTTAGTTAGTTAGTTAGTTAGTTAGTTAGTTAGTTAGTTAGTTAGTTAGTTAGTAGTTTTAGTTAGTTAGTTAGTTAGTAGTTAGTTAGTTAGTTAGTAGTTAGTTAGTTAGTTAGTTAGTTAGTTAGTTAGTTAGTTAGTTAGTTAGTTAGTTAGTAGTTAGTTAGTTAGTTAGTTAGTTAGTAGTTAGTTAGTTAGTTAGTTAGTTAGTTAGTTAGTAGTTAGTTAGTTAGTTAGTTAGTTAGTTAGTAGTTAGTTAGTTAGTTAGTTAGTTAGTTAGTTAGTTAGTTAGTTAGTTAGTTAGTAGTTAGTTAGTTAGTTAGTTAGTTAGTTAGTTAGTAGTTAGTTAGTAGTTAGTTAGTTAGTTAGTTAGTTAGTTAGTTAGTTAGTTAGTTAGTTAGTTAGTTAGTTAGTTAGTTAGTAGTTAGTTAGTTAGTTAGTTAGTTAGTTAGTTAGTTAGTTAGTTAGTTAGTTAGTTAGTTAGTTAGTTAGTTAGTTAGTTAGTAGTTAGTTAGTTAGTTAGTTAGTTAGTTAGTAGTTAGTTAGTTAGTTAGTTAGTAGTTAGTTAGTTAGTTAGTTAGTTAGTTAGTTAGTTAGTTAGTTAGTTAGTTAGTTAGTTAGTTAGTTAGTTAGTTAGTTAGTTAGTTAGTTAGTTAGTTAGTTAGTTAGTTAGTTAGTTAGTTAGTTAGTTAGTTAGTTAGTTAGTTAGTTAGTTAGTTAGTTAGTTAGTTAGTTAGTTAGTTAGTTAGTTAGTTAGTAGTTAGTTAGTTAGTTAGTTAGTTAGTTAGTTAGTTAGTTAGTTAGTTAGTTAGTTAGTAGTTAGTTAGTTAGTTAGTTAGTTAGTTAGTTAGTTAGTTAGTTAGTTAGTTAGTTAGTTAGTTAGTTGGTTAGTTAGTTAGTTAGTTAGTTAGTTAGTTAGTTAGTTAGTAGAACGGTTCCAAAACAACTATGGAAAAAACAGCTTGGATGTCGTATTACCGACTCTATTAAACAAACTGCCTACAAATTTACTAAATGTCCAGAACGAATATAGAAGAAAAAAGTTATTAAAACTCCACTTTTTAAATTCACAATGAAAACAAATGATTTTTTAAACATATGTATTTTAAATTACTACATCCTGCAGATAAGCCTAATGACTTCGCGGGATTATTATTTAAGAAAATTGTAAATGAATTTTTCTAAAATAAATAAATTTAATAATTTAAACAAAAAAAAAAAAAGTTAGTTAGTTAGTTAGTTAGTTAGTTAGTTAGTTAGTTAGTTAGTTAGTTAGTTAGTTAGTTAGTTAGTTAGTTAGTTAGTTAGTTAGTTAGTTAGTTAGTTAGTTAGTAGTTAGTTAGTTAGTTAGTTAGTTAGTTAGTTAGTTAGTTAGTTAGTTAGTTAGTTAGTTAGTTAGTTAGTTAGTTAGTTAGTTAGTTAGTTAGTTAGTTAGTTAGTTAGTTAGTAGTTAGTTAGTTAGTTAGTTAGTAGTTAGTTAGTTAGTTAGTAGTTAGTTAGTTAGTTAGTTAGTTAGTTAGTTAGTTAGTTAGTAGTTAGTTAGTTAGTTAGTTAGTTAGTTAGTTAGTTAGTTAGTTAGTTAGTTAGTTAGTTAGTTAGTTAGTTAGTTAGTTAGTTAGTTAGTTAGTTAGTTAGTTAGTTAGTTAGTTAGTAGTTAGTTAGTTAGTTAGTTAGTTAGTTAGTTAGTTAGTTAGTTAGTTAGTTAGTTAGTTAGTTAGTTAGTTAGTTAGTTAGTTAGTTAGTTAGTTAGTTAGTTAGTTAGTTAGTTAGTTAGTAGTTAGTTAGTAGTTAGTTAGTTAGTTAGTTAGTTAGTTAGTTAGTTAGTTAGTTAGTTAGTTAGTAGTTAGTTAGTTAGTTAGTTAGTTAGTTAGTTAGTTAGTTAGTTAGTTAGTTAGTTAGTTAGTTAGTTAGTTAGTTAGTTAGTTAGTAGTTAGTTAGTTAGTTAGTTAGTTAGTTAGTTAGTTAGTTAGTTAGTTAGTTAGTTAGTTAGTAGTTAGTTAGTTAGTTAGTTAGTTAGTTAGTTAGTTAGTTAGTTAGTTAGTAGTTAGTTAGTTAGTTAGTTAGTTAGTTAGTTAGTTAGTTAGTTAGTTAGTTAGTTAGTTAGTTAGTTAGTTAGTTAGTTAGTTAGTTAGTTAGTTAGTTAGTTAGTTAGTTAGTTAGTTAGTTAGTTAGTTAGTTAGTTAGTTAGTTAGTTAGTTAGTTAGTTAGTTAGTTAGTTAGTTAGTTAGTTAGTTAGTTAGTTAGTTAGTTAGTTAGTTAGTTAGTAGTTAGTTAGTTAGTTAGTTAGTTAGTTAGTTAGTTAGTTAGTTAGTTAGTTAGTTAGTTAGTTAGTTAGTTAGTTAGTTAGTAGTTAGTTAGTTAGTTAGTTAGTTAGTTAGTTAGTTAGTTAGTTAGTTAGTTAGTTAGTTAGTTAGTTAGTTAGTTAGTAGTTAGTTAGTTAGTTAGTTAGTTAGTTAGTTAGTTAGTTAGTTAGTTAGTTAGTTAGTTAGTTAGTTAGTTAGTTAGTTAGTTAGTTAGTTAGTTAGTTAGTTAGTTAGTTAGTTAGTTAGTTAGTTAGTTAGTTAGTTAGTTAGTTAGTTAGTTAGTTAGTTAGTTAGTTAGTTAGTTAGTTAGTTAGTTAGTTAGTTAGTTAGTTAGTTAGTTAGTAGTTAGTTAGTTAGTTAGTTAGTTAGTTAGTTAGTTAGTTAGTTAGTTAGTTAGTTAGTTAGTTAGTTAGTAGTAGTTAGTAGTTAGTTAGTAGTTAGTTAGTTAGGTTAGGTTAGGTAGGCAGGTCGTCCTCGCGATGTCATCACTGGGGACACACTTGGGTCCAGAATTTTGATCCCTTTGTGATACCTGAAACGAGAGAGAACGGTCGGCGTATTAGTACACTTCAACCTAATCACTCTGGTTTCCACCGAACCAGTTTGTCGCACGAATATAGGAATCTATCTTTCGGATATCAACCTCCGATAGATCCGCTAAGTCATGCAGAAAATAGCTACCTAGCAGACCCACTCTGTGATCAGCTAGGGCAGGACAATGACAGAGGAAGTGAGTTATACTCTCTTCTTCCTCTTCATCCTGGCAGCTCCTGCAGAAGTCGTTACTGGGTAAGTTCAGTCTTCTTGCATGGAGTCCGAAAGGCCAGTGGCCAGTTACCACTGCCGTTAAGTTCCGTAGATTAACTCTCGGAATGTAGAAAAGGGCTTGGGATCTTTGTGGGTCGTAAGATGGCCACATGATCCTTGCCTGTCTACAGGTGGCTTCAGTCGACCATCTGCATTGCGCAAGCTCATATAGTTTTTCACGTATCGAGCGTTTGCAGGTTGAAAGCGGTATACCGACAAAAGGGTCGGTATGCTCTCCTGCAAGCGAGGAGCCTAACTTGGCAAGAGAGTCCGCGATGGTATTACCAGGAATTTGCTGATGTCCTGGAATCCAATACAGTCCTATTGTGGAATGTTTCGCCATCTCGTTAAGGGATGCCCGGCATTCTAGGACTAAGTTTGACGTCGTGTAGACACCACTTAGAACCTTAAGGGCTGCCTGGCTGTCGGTATAAATTCGAATATTAACACCGTATATTCGATAAAACCTGAGCCAGTTTGCAGCCCGTTTAATGGCTGATAGTTCAGCCTGAAGGACGCTACATTGGTCAGGAAGCTTGAATGATACTTCCGTTCCCGAATGTGCTATGTAAAAGCCACCGCCTACACCATGGTTTGATTTTGAGCCATCAGTGAAAACCTTATACGATCCATCATGGAGGATTGTTTCCATCACATTTGGGTCGTCTCGGATATTCACCGAAAAGCTTCTATCAAAAGACGGTTTGGCGATGCAATAGTCGATATTGCCAGGAATTTCTCCTAGACAATTGAGGATGGTGGAGTGACCTGACTGAATCATATGCCACATACCAATTGTATTGAGTCTAATAGCCGCGTTGAGGGCAACCTCTTGGGCCATTAGATCAATAGGTAGCCATCCCATCATGACAAAGAGAGCCTTTGATGGGGTGGTGCGGAGAGCCCCCGTTATCAACAGAGCTGATGTGCGAAGGATTCCCTCAAAACGTTTGCGGTGTGAGTCCTTTTGTACAGACTTCCACCATACAAGTGCACCGTACAATAGTATGGGCTTGACTACCATGTCGAAGAGCCATTTGGTATTCTTGGGGTTTATGCCCCATGATTTGCCAATTGCTCTTTTACACGAGTATAAGGCCGCAGCCGCTTTTGATACTCTAGATTGAGTGTTCAAATGCCATGATAGTTTTGAATCTAGGATTACTCCCAGATATTTAGCACTATCCGATAACTTCAATTCTATCCCATTCAGTCGTGGGAGAGTGAAGGTGGGTATCTTGTACTTCTTAGTGAAGAGAACAAGTTCCGTTTTCGATGGATTAACACCAAGGCCACTGACGTTGCTCCATGTACTGAGTGTCCTGAGTGCAATCTCCATCCTTTGCGATAAAGTATCCAGATATTTGCCAGATACTACTACAGACACATCGTCTGCATATGCTATTACCTTAAATCCCATAGATCTAAGATCCATAAGAAGTGGGTTCAACGCTAGGTTCCACAGAAGTGGAGATAGAACTCCACCTTGTGGGGTACCGCGATTTGCCACTTTTGTGACATTTGCTGCTCCCATTTCGGAGATAATGATTCGCTGAGTCAGTAATCTCTTGATGAAAGCTGTTATTGGTTGGTTTATACCCAGACCAGTTAGGGCCGTTGTTATCGACCCAGGGTGAACATTGTTGAAAGCCCCCTCGATGTCCAAGAAGGCAACCAGTGTATATTCCCCTTGCGCTATTGTCTTTTCAATGTGACAAACTAGCGAATGTAATGCAGTCTCAACAGATTTTCCCTTCATGTAGGCATGTTGAGATGCTGATAAATGGTCAGGTTTGATATGTATTCTGAGATGCAGATCAATTATCCTTTCCAAAGTTTTGAGAAGAAAGGAGGATAGACTAATTGGTCTAAAATCCTTTGGCTTCGTGTGAGAGGTCTTTCCTCCTTTCGGAATGAAAACCACTGTGCACTTGGTCCAGGGTTCGGGTATATAAGACCATTTTAAACAGGCATCATATATCCGCGTTAGCCAAGGCATAAGATGGACAGCATTGTATTGCAAATCCGCAGGTATTATACCGTCAGGACTAGTGTTTATAAACCGGTTAACCGGTTAACCGAAAAACCGGTTTTTATTGCATATTTCGGTTTTTCGCAAACCGGTTTTTTAAAACATTGGTTTTCGGTTAACCGGGTTATCCGGTTTTTAAGTCTCGGTTAACCGGTTTCAAAAAAATCTAATTTTTAGTACAAAATTTTATGTTTTCTTTGATATTTTATTGTGATTTTTAAAAATTTTGGATAGATAATTTTAAACATTATTTTCCGTTTGTGCATATGAAAACAGACCTAAGATTGTTAAACAAATATTATCTATATACTTACTTGTTTACTGCGTGAGTATAGTAAAAATCGAGAAGTTTCTCAAACGTTCTCAAAACGGACTTTATTTATCGAAACATAAGGATTGTTGTTGCCGTCCGAGAACTTATGCTGCTGGGGTTTTTCACAAACTGTAATGGCGCTTAGGTTGATTGACAGGAAGTCAGAATGACACCTGTCAATATTCCTAAGCGTCATTCACAGTAATTTGAACAACCACAGGCGTAGTGAGTGGAGGGAGGTCACTGTCTATGTCGAGACAATCGTCGCGAACCTGAACACTGTTTATAGTTCTGGGCATAATTTTTGCTATTGATATATATGGTCAATTTATCCCTCGTATGGCAACTTCCATATACCTAACGAATCAATAATATCTTCAGATCTATATAAGTTTGTTTTCTTATGATATATTAATGTACATATCTATACTAAAAAATGCAAATATCTTATTAAGTAATTTATAATATTTCGCAAAATGACATTTTTCAACTATATATTATAATATTTTAAAGATTTCCAAACATTTCGGTTAACCGGTTTAACCGGTTTTTTATACTCGGTTAACCGACAAACCGGTTTTTTAGAAATGGTTAATTTTCGGTTAACCGAAAAACCGGTTTTTCCAAAAGTCGGTTTTTTATAAACACTAGTCAGGACCCGGTGATTTGTAGGGGTCGAAGCTGTTTATCGCCCAGTTGATTTTATCTTCATTTATGGATATTCCTGTATCAGCTGGGAGATCTGTAAACTGCATGTCAGTACCGTTTTCCGGAGATTGACAGCCTGGAAAGTGAGTGGCCATTAAAACTTCTAAGGTTTCTTGGCTACTGGTCGTCCAACTGCCACAAGGTTTCTGAATGAAACTTGGGACAGGAGGAGTAGATGATAAGATTTTGCGCAGACGACTGGTCTCAGAAGAACCTTCCACGCTACAGAAGGTTTTCCAAGATTTGCGCTTTGCATTTCTTACCAGGTTCTTGAAACGATTAACCGAGGTCTTGTAAGAAATCCAGTTTCCTGTTTTCTTTGCCTCGTTAAACAGTCTGCGCGTCTCTTTTCGAGATTTCGCAATGTCCGCAGACCACCATGGGGGCCTGCATCTGCCTTTGTGCATATTCTGTTTACAAGACAGTGAAGTCGCGTGTTTGAAAGCTTGATTTATGGTTTCAACCGCGTTTTCTATGTCCGATCGGTTTTCGATGATCGGTACATCCTGGAGTGAACGTGAGATTAGCCCCATTTGCATTTCCCAATCTGTTCGTCTCCTGTTTATAAAGGGCTTTGGGGCCACTTTGTCAACTACGATTTCAAAATCGATGTACTGATGGTCAGAGAAAGAGCAGTCACTTGAGACTCTCCATCCCCTTATCCTATCATGATGCATAGAACTAACCAGCGTAATGTCGAGAACTTCCCTTCTGTTTGAAACAATAAAGGTCGGTTCGGATCCTGTATTTAAAATATCAAGATTATTGCTTAGAATGAAGTTAAAGATTGACTCACCTCTAGCGTTTATGTCCGAGCTTCCCCAGACAGTGTGATGGGCATTGGCATCAGCCCCCATAATGATCGGCATGCTTTTCGAGTTTGCCATCTCTATGGATCTGCAGACCAGGTTGTTCGGTGGCTGGTCGCTGTGGTCGTGAGCCATGTACGCCGAGATAACCAATATAGCACCTACACTGGTCTCCCATATGGCTGCTACGGTGTCTTCATCACTGAAATCAGAAAGAATGAAGATGTTGAGACTGCTTTTGGCTACTATACAGGATCGAATCTTACCAGATCCTTTTGCGTACAATAGCTTAAAGCTTTTCATGCCTAGTCCACTCACCCTTTCTTGGTGAATCCAGGGTTAGTTAGTTAGTTAGTTAGTTAGTTAGTTAGTTAGTTAGTTAGTTAGTTAGTTAGTTAGTTAGTTAGTTAGTTAGTTAGTTAGTTAGTTAGTTAGTTAGTTAGTTAGTTAGTTAGTTAGTTAGTTAGTTAGTTAGTTAGTTAGTTAGTTAGTTAGTTAGTAGTTAGTTAGTTAGTTAGTTAGTTAGTTAGTTAGTTAGTTAGTTAGTTAGTTAGTTAGTTAGTTAGTTAGTTAGTTAGTTAGTTAGTTAGTTAGTTAGTTAGTTAGTTAGTTAGTTAGTTAGTTAGTTAGTTAGTTAGTTAGTTAGTTAGTTAGTAGTTAGTTAGTTAGTTAGTTAGTAGTTAGTTAGTTAGTTAGTTAGTTAGTTAGTGTTAGTTAGTTAGTTAGTTAGTTAGTTAGTTAGTTAGTTAGTTAGTTAGTTAGTTAGTTAGTTAGTTAGTTAGTTAGTTAGTTAGTTAGTTAGTAGTTAGTTAGTTAGTTAGTTAGTTAGTTAGTTAGTAGTTAGTTAGTTAGTTAGTTAGTTAGTTAGTTAGTTAGTTAGTTAGTTAGTTAGTTAGTTAGTTAGTTAGTTAGTTAGTTAGTTAGTTAGTTAGTTAGTTAGTTAGTTAGTTAGTTAGTTAGTTAGTTAGTTAGTTAGTTAGTTAGTTAGTTAGTTAGTTAGTTAGTTAGTTAGTTAGTTAGTTAGTTAGTTAGTTAGTTAGTTAGTTAGTTAGTTAGTTAGTTAGTTAGTAGTTAGTTAGTTAGTTAGTTAGTTAGTAGTTAGTTAGTTAGTTAGTTAGTTAGTTAGTTAGTTAGTTAGTTAGTTAGTTAGTTAGTTAGTTAGTTAGTTAGTTAGTTAGTTAGTTAGTTAGTTAGTTAGTTAGTTAGTTAGTTAGTTAGTTAGTTAGTTAGTTAGTTAGTTAGTTAGTTAGTTAGTTAGTTAGTTAGTTAGTTAGTTAGTTAGTTAGTTAGTTAGTTAGTTAGTTAGTTAGTTAGTTAGTTAGTTAGTTAGTTAGTTAGTTAGTTAGTTAGTTAGTTAGTTTTTGTGATTATAACCCGTGTAAATTAATTATTAACACAATTTATCTACTTCTTATTTTTGACCTGTCCAATTTTTCCCAATTTTCGTATTTAACTATTCCACAACCCTTTATCTGAAATGAAAATTAGGCCCAACAATTAAAAAAACTCATAAAATCTATTAATGTCAATTTGCCAACATAAAATTTTTAAATCATTATAAGCAACTCTCAGTAAATGGCATAACACTGGAACCTAATAAAGGCACTAAGAGTGTAACAAAATGTCAGTTTTATGACTTTTTAATGATTTTATGCGTAACGTGAATAAAAAAAAATTAATATTTAGATGTACACTTTCGCATCTGAATGTCTTGTAGTCTTTCGCAAAAAAATGTTTAAGTTCTTTATTACTTTTTCGCACCAGTTTGAAGATATTTTGATAAATGATATTTTTTTTTTTTTTTTTTGTAAAGATACTAGCCTTGACATTTTAAAACAAGAACAGCAACAAACCGTAAACAGAAAAGGACATTAACAAAAAAGAAGTAGTCCTTTATTTCTTAAAGCCTAATTTCCTAATATTTTCTTTTAAAAAAAATCTAAATAACAGAATGATACAAAAATATGTGTGGGCGAGTAACAAACTTACATGTGTATATATTTTTGTCTTTACTGAATTTCTCCTTTTATTTCTGAAAATGCTGTTCATCAATCTTAATTTAATCTTGTTTAGCTAAATAGCATCGTGGTAAGTAGATACATGGGAAACGGAAGAAAGCCAAAAAAGGTTAGAGTAGGTTGTTGGGGTTTTTTTAAACGAAGAAATGTATGTATTTATGTAGGTTGCTTGGTTGGTGGTTAGTGGGGGTTTAGTATTTAACTGGTTTGCTGGTTCGATGGTTGGTTTGGTCTGCTTGGCTGGTTGGTTACTGTTAATGATTGTGTGTAGTTAAAGAGCTGGTTTCTGCAAAACACATTTATACATATCTATACACATCCGCTGCCACTTTTAAACACTTTAAGAACAACAATAATACTTAATCATGAATAACAGCATCAGAAAACCACAGCACCAGCATCAACAGCAACCGAAACGACAACAACAATCATTATCATGCACCACAGGTAAAGGATAATATAGTTAGCATAAGAATCGTGACTTCCATTGAACCAAAAAAAAAATATAATAGTTTAATATCCAAGTGGATACAACGGCAAGAGGTCAAACTGGTATACATTTTACTGAAAAGAATATAAATAAGTATAATATCAAGATTATTAAATATATTATAAAATCTATTGTCTCAAATCAATATTTTGTGGAAACAACATACATTACATATCTATTTTCAAGGTTGAATTTGAAATTAAATTTTATAGAGTTCTCTAATAATAAACTATTAAATTAAAGGACTTACCGTTAACTTAAATGGACTTGATTAAATACTTACATAAATCTTTTCAATATTTTAAAAAATTCGTATCAAGTTTCTCTCCTTTTGAAAAGATCTCCTTTTAGTTAGAACTAGATACCAGTCACAATAGAATTCCATTGACAGTTTACTTACCTCTAGAGATCTGTAATACATATTTGCGAATTAATATTTTATAATTTTAAAAATTTTGTTACTTTAAATTTGTAGATAAATTTATATTTTTTTAAGATTTTTCTAGTAAAAAATGTACATAATAAAACTTTTCTTAATAGCACTTAAATAAAGTTTATATAAGAAATAGGAATATTTTTTTAATACATTTTTTACTCAAAAAACTTTTAATTTTTTTAAACACCGCATTTTCTTTTATTTGACTACCAATTTCTTTTTAACTAAAGTTTTTGATTATAACATTGGATTGGAGAGAAATAATATTCTGTATTCATCTTAGAACAAAATCTCTGATTTATTCCGTATGTTTTTCATTAAATTAAGTACTAATTAGAATATTAAATACAAATCGATATTGACAAAAAAATCTAAATCAAATTTTGTGTTTCTAATTCCATTTACTAAAGTTAATTTTTTAATATAAACGTATATTTTATATAAAACTGATCACCAAAGCACTATTTTGGATAGGCTTCTTGCAATTCTGGAATAATTTTAACCATTTTGCGTAGGACTATGTATATCTTGCATATTTGATTTACATGGGCAGCCAGCCAGACGGACAGAAATAGTCGATCGGTATTTATACCCTACACCACTTTAGTGAGTATGATATATTGGATTTGTGCTGATGTTTTTAAAGCACAGATTTAATGGTACTATAACCACCTTTAAGTATAACACTCTGCTCAGAATCATTTTCAGAGTTGATTAAACCATGTCCATCCGTCCGTCTGTATGTTTGTCTGTCTGTCCATGTAAGCCTTGTAATCAAACTACAGGTTGTAATTTGGAAGATAATTGGATTTGGTATATACATTACTATTGACCCAAGGACTAATCCTATTGATTTTGGTTGATATCGGTCCATTATTTCGGACCCCCTAAATTGGGATTTGTATCTCATAATTTTGCCAAATATACTAATATCCCTACAAAAATAGGCTCAACTACGTTGTATACAAGTATAAATGATACTGCAAAATTTCGTAATGAGCGGCCCTCTCTTTAACCCTAGCCCCCTTGCAAAGCCCCCCTCTGAAAATGCTTGAACGTCGTTAATTCCCTTATAAAGACGTGTATTTCGGCGTAATTAACTTTAATATCAACAAAAATAACTCTACCAAATTTTGTTGAGATCAGTTCATTATTGACCCTAGCGCCTATATATATCAATCGCCTAGCTCCTATCCATTAGAAAATAATTTTTTCATGAAAAATATATCGAAATTAAGGAAAAATTCAACGCATATGCTTTATTATTAAAAATAATACACATTTTAGATACATATACTCATAACTGGTGTAGGTTATCATATGGTTGGCCACGTCCGTCTATACTCTTTTACTTATTTTTTATTATTTATATCCAGGTTTTGATGTAATTTTTGCTCCTACCCATCGGAATTATATTCTAATAACTTATTCTTTTTGGAAATATCTTTCAACTACTTCAATTCAAGTGTTTTTATTTGCACATTTTACTCGTATAAAAAAAAAAAAACTTATTTCCATTTTAAGAAGCGACTTTTTTCATCCTAAATTTTAGCTTTTCAAACATGCATTTCCGCAACGGAAATTTTCTTTAAAATTTTTTTGTTTTCAATACATTTATCAGGCTTGAATGGCAATTTATTTATATAGAATAATATGATGAATATTAATACGAAAGTTTTATTTTAATGCTAGTAAAAGAAATTAAAAATCAAATGTTTAAATTTCATTTTGTTGTTATAGAACGGATATAAAATTTCAGTTTGCTGTGAGAATATTTTAATATTTTTATACCCACCATCAAAAAAGAAGGGGGGGGGGGGGGTATATTGATTTTGTCATTCCATTTGTAACACATCGAATTATATATACAAAAGTATATATATTCTGGGTACTTATTAAATTCTAAGACAATGTAGCCATGTCCGTCCGTATGTCAGTCCGTCTGTCTGTCTATCTGTCTGTTGAAAGCACGATAGAGTCCGAACGGAATGAGCTAAAGGGTTAAAATTTGTTTAGTATTGAAAATGGGAAATATCGATCCACGTTTTCGGATAGCTCCCATACAAGTGGACCCTCGAAAAAGAGCTTTAACGGGCATATGTGTTTTAAAAGTACGAGTATAGCGATAAAATTCGACACACATAAGTTCCATGTAACCAAAATCTCTATATCAAATTTTATGTAGATCGGTCCATAATTGACCCTACACCCCATATAAAGTCCCCTTCAAAAAACGACTTTAATGATCTATACTGGCTTAAAAATACAAGTATAGCAATGAAAATTGACATAAGTAAATCTCTTATGACAAAAATACTCTCTACCAAATTTTATGTGGATCTGTCCATAATCCCCCATATAAGATCCCCTTCAGATAATTACTTTAACGCTAAAACCTAAGAAACTTTTATAGGAACGTAAATCATCATACCGACTTTCATGCGGAAAGAGTCAGGAATTGATATTCGATGTATACATGTTTTATATAAACCAAAATCGGTCTAAAAACTTTATGAAAAACGGCCAATAATTCACCCTCTCATATAAGGTCCTCCTCAGTAAATTTGATGAATAATATCACCCTGATGTTTATAGGGGATGTGGGTATATAAGATTCGGCACAGCCGAATATAGCACTCTTACTTGCTTAAATTAAAGATTATTTTTTTTAATGAATATTTAGTATTTGGTATTAAAATAAAATATTTTATGTTTAATATTAATATAGTTATTATTTACTATTTTTACCTTAAATTCTTAAAAATGTTAAGCCGCCATATTTAAAGCTTTTCTACTAGAATATGTGGTAGCTATCATGTTTAGTTTATGGCTATCATAAAAAAATCTATAGAATTTCATAAAATATTTATACATACTTTATGTATAAATTTATTCTCTTTGTTTAAATGACTAACCAGGGAAATAAAATCAAAAATAATAAAAGTTGTTTACTACAAACATTTAACCGGCTACTTAGACAGTGGCATAGAGGAAGGTAAGGAAGGAAGGATTTTAATTTTAACATTTAATATAATGAATTATTAATTTAACATTGAATTCCTGCTTGCGATAAAAAATGGGACCATATGTATTACAATTTCTGTAGAAATAATACGCCACCGTTAACGTTTAGGAATCTGATATGTGAATGATTGTTTGCGCCAGAAATGTTTCATTTTGTTTTGTTGTAAATATATTTTTTGTAAAATTTCACCTTCAACAAATCCCATTAAGCACGAGGGATTAATTATGACTTTTTCTTTTTATTTAGGATCTCACAATCTTATATCTTGTAGATTGATAATTTTTTTCCTATAATTTTACTGTGTATTATTTTTCTGTTTCTGTCCACAATTGATAAAAATCAAAGCTCTATAAACCTTTTTATTGTAATAAACAAATCCATAAACTTTACTTACATCAAATTAAAGCAAAATAAATATATTTTGAAAATGCTCAGTACATTAAGCTAAATGTATGCAAATTGTTTTGCAGGGTTTATTAACATATTTTTCATAATGCCAAAAAAAATACTGGCATTTTATGGAGGAATTTACGATTTGACCTATTGTAAGGGTAAATACTCATATAAATACCATCAAAAACCAAGATTATACAGTTAAGAGCAAACAAAATAGACATGTTAATACAATAATATATAAGAAATGTTCAGTCTTTGCTATAGCTTTTTCTAACCATCCACTGTATGTAGGTACTTATGTATGTAAAAAATTCCGTAAAGTATGTGTGTGATTGTGTTTGTTTTTTGTGAGTTATTGCGAACATATAAAAATGTGTATGAATTTTTATAAATTCATACTTTTTGTTTTTTTCTGTTAATCTTAAGAATATAAACAAATAAAAATTTTCTTATTTACTCATTTACATGTTATACACATAACTAGATACCAGTACGTATGAGAAATATGTATATTAAAAGAAATTTTATAATACTCATACGTCACCATTAGACTGCTTTGGAAAAAACGGAAATTGAGAAAATTTTAGTATTTATAAAGTTGCTTCAAAGGAATTCTGAATTTAAAATTTTTACTAAAAAATTTAATTTTGGAAATAATTTTGAATTTTTGAAAAAAATGGAAATCATGTTTTCAAGATTTCATCAGAATTTGCACCAGAAAATCGAATTTTTACCACTAAATTGAATTCGATTTCTTTAGAAAACATAATATTTTAACTGCAAATAGAATTTTATCAAAAAAATCAAAATTTTACAAGAAAATTTAGTTTTCACTATGAAAACAAATTTTCATTACATATTTCGTTATAAAATCCGGTTTCTTTAAAAACAGGACTTTTCGTTAAAAACTATATTTTACAAGAGATTCTTTCGCTAACAGAACCCAGTCTAATCCAACTCACACATGTTTGTAAACTAACCACAAACCTCTAAGTTATGTAAGATATGTCTATTTAAGTGAGAATGTAATGAGAGGAGTGAGTATTTTACAAGGTTAATAGGTTTTAAGAGTATGCTCTAAATTATAATTTAACTGACAACAACGACTACTCTTGTTGGCTGTCTAGATAACTGACTGACTGACTAGTAGGCAGACTGGTGATGAAAAAGAATTTTAACATGATTTTTTTCAGTTCTTTTCCACAAAAACCATAAACATGTGTCTATAAAATATGTAAATATACCAACCATCATCATCACCACAGCAGACAAGCTGTATGAGTTGAAGAAAAATATTCTAGTACTTTTTTTTATTTTACTCCTAGCTTCTCTAACACACAGTAGAAAAGGAAACAAACTATAATTTATAAAAAAAAATAAAAACACAAAAATGAAATTGCTGTGTCTCTGCTCTCAGCATAAATAGTACTTTAAAGTCAACATTTAGCACAGAGACAAAAATATAAAAATGAGAAAAGGATTTATGCGTTTTCTTTTTTATAAAGCGAATATTATGTAAATGAAGAACATAAAGGTGTCAAAATATGCTTAAATTTAATGTCTTTATTATACACATGTTTTTAATTTAGAAAAATGATAAAACATTTCTTCATTTTGTAAATTAAGGAGATGAGTTTGTGTTCAAAAATTTTATTAAAAACATTCTTTAGAATATTAAAGTTTTGGTTGTAATAAATGGTAGTAGACCTAAGATTTATGAGATAAAAATCTGCCAAAAAAAAAAAAATCTATTTTTCAAAAATCCTTAAAATTGTTGAAATATTATTATTTTAATTATAATGAAAACTTTTTATTTGCTTCATTTGGCTAACTTTAAGTTCAACTTCATCCAAATTTAAATCACTTAAACAAATATTTTTAAATTGTTGAACAAAAATATTTTTATCAGTTTTAGCAAATGTCATCATATATAAATTGTAGTGTTAAGTAACCACTGAATTGCAACGCCCACACTCTAATACTTTATTCATACACTAATACTACTACTACTCTCAATCTATAGGCAAAAAGTTAAATAAACAAAAAACTAATTTACGCTTTTAAGCTTTTTACAAAAAAAAAAAAAAAAAAATTTGCTGATAAATTGTATTTCGTTGAAAAATGACACATTTAAACACTCCTCTTGCTCTCTAAATAGAAATAGGGAGTTAAACAATAACAAACATTATACAAAATATACACATACATTAAGCATAAATAAAATGTGAGATACATTTCGCAATAAACATATACATATATGCTCGTTACATATATAATTGCAGGTGACCTAAAAGTAAACACTCATTTTAAAGTTTTAGGATATTTTGTAATTAGGTAAGGAAATAACACTTTCTATATAAAAAATTTTTTAAGAGGAAGTTTTTAAATTTTTAGAAATCGTAGCAATACTTTTGTACTAAACTGTAGTTTTAAATGCTCTTATTTGTATGTGTAAAAATAGACATGGAAGATAAACATACACTCTCATACACAGACATTGTGGCAAGCACATGACATGCATGCTGTTGTAATTGTATGCTTACATACATATACATACATATTTACATATACACAGATTTGTATACACATGACAATAAATTAAAAGCTTTAACAATTATTTAAATGGACATTGCCACAAAATTAGTTTACAGCTTAACAGCAAAAAAAAATGCTCAAAAGAAAAAAATGTAAATGTACATATGTGGAGTAGATATAAAAACAAAAGCAGCTATGTCCATTTTTTAATAAACTTACCAAATAATATTATCTACATAATTACAATGATTAAATTCTTATTATAAATATTCGATACCGAATTCGCATTTAGCTATAACAATTATTTGTCCACATTGAATAAAAACACAAAAAGTTTAGTTAGTTGCCTTTGCTTCCATTTGTATAGTGTTTATATGTTATAAACATTTATATATCTTTTCAATCTACACCACTGCATACTAGATTGTACTGATTTAAATGTAACACCGTATAACAAAACGAATGAAAATCTTGCACTCATGAACCAGACTATATACGTTGAAACTATATATATATACATACATGCTGTCATAGTCACAATCAAGTTTTTATTTTATAAAAGATTTGCAAAACAAAATTTCCACTCAAAATTTGTTTTATAATGCTGTAGTTAAATGAAAAAAAAAATATTATGGAAAATGTTTTTTTCTGATCGCTGCTTCTATTAAAAATACTTTAAAATGTGAAAAGAAGAAAAAGTTCAATTGTATTTGTTCTACTTTTTTAGCTTGGTCTGTGGTAATTCTGGTATGAAGAGATTTTACTCCGAACATACCTGGACAAGGAAGGAAAATTCAATGGTATCACTTGTATAAAAGACCTTTCACACACTTACACTAGGTATACGGATTGGCAAGACCTGTATCATATACAATTAACACCAACTCATTAACAACGCTTAGTCCCACTGTCACTCCTCTGTGGGGTATCTGTAGTCAATCAGCAACATCACCGAACTTATCCCGAAATATCAGTCTTTTAACCGCAACTTACTCTTCTCGCGAACCACTGGCACAACGTAGATCCCGAAGGAACCTCAACCAACTGACCAGCCAGGACAAGTCCTGTAGACAACTGGACACCCGTAGTACACAATTATGTAGTTCTCTAGTTAGAAGCCATGTCAAATCATTCCACGGACTAGCCGAGGAGTGAAATTGCAATAATATAATTTTCTGACCCTATAAAGTATGTATATATATATATATATATATATATATATATATATATATATATATATATATATATATATATATATATATATATATATATATATATATATATATATATATATATATTCTGCACTCTTATAGATAGCGGAGTCTAATTATCCATGTCCGTCTGTTTGTTTGTCTGTCTGTCTGTCCGTCTGTGTACCTGTTGAAATCAGTTTTTACAGACCCCAGATCTTCAATAATTCTGTCAGACATCCTATCGGGAAGTTTCCTATTTCGGAGCATAATTTAAGTTTCCATCATTGTAAGATTCATATCACAGAAAGAAGTACTCAATTCTAAGATATTTATTATAATTATATTTTTAAGCATTTTTAGTCCAATTTCAAGAATAACAAAGGATAAACCGGTTCATGAGTAAAAAATGCTGTTGTACTGTGTACTTTTTATATGATGTATTTTATAATGCATTGATATTTATAAAAGTGATTGTGTGTTGCATAAACACAGGTTCAAGAATGCACAGGCACCAACACTCCCTTCCAAAATTAGCATATAGAAAAGTATAAATATGTAAATTTGTACATATATAAGTATATGATAAATGTATAATTTGACCCAACCCTGCAGGTTGCGGTGGCTATTTTACATTATTAAGAGTTTGTATTTGGTTTAAAATTGCCTATATATCTAGTTATTTTAATAAGTAAATCAGCTATATATATGTATATATATAACGTTTTAAAATATAACCTGAAAAACTGCCGGAACATTTGAAAGTAAATATGAACAGAAATGTTAGAAATATACATACATTTCTGTTTGCTACAATAAAATTTTATCCTGGAACTTTAAAATTATATTGCTTTAAAGGTTTCTTTTGCAATTCAGACACAAGTTTAAATAAAAATGTCTCATATGTATAGATTTATATGACTTTTATTTAGATTTATATTTTTCTACTCATAAGTTACACATTAGGGCAGATGATTTTATGTTCAAAAATAGAAACTACCGTTTTAAACCTAATAGAAAATATTCAATTAAAAAGCAAAAAAATAATTAATTTAAAATATTTATAATAAATTTAGATCTAGTAAGGTTACAAAATTTTCCACTTCTATTGTTACCCACTTAATATTTTTATTAACAAAAATTCCAAGTAAATCAAAAACCAAATATTTACCTTTATTACCAAAACAATTTAAGAATGTCTTGTATGCCACAATGATTGCAAAATATGTATGTATTTCAAAACTTTTTATAAATTGACAGAAGAAGACATTTAACCAAAAAAATACAAAATATGTTTTATATAGAAATGATAGATTGAGTTGTATTTTATTATTTTACTTAACTTAAAAAATTTATTTTCGAGTGAGAATCTTCAAATCGTAATGAGGAACATTTTTTCTTAAATTAAACTTAAAACTCAAATAATAGAAATTGGAAAGATTAAAAGTAATAGATTTTCTGTTTCATTTTGAATTTTAAATAATATTTTATTTTATTTTTCATATTTAAAAACAAAAATTAAAGAATATGTGCTACAAATAACAAATTTTTAAAATTTAATAAGAACTCTCCAACAATCGTCTGCATAATTAAACATGTTTGAAACCATTCTTAAACCGTAATATTTGTTTCATTATTCATTTACTCATTTTTAAAATTATTATTTCCATATATATCTCCTTGCAAAAGTATAACCACATGCATAGTAAAGATAAAGTTTAGAAAAAAATTCTTAGAACGGTACCATGCCCAACCAGGCACAATCGAAATTATAACAAAATATTCAAAACCAACAATAATATACAAACTTTCTTAAATAACTTAATGTTTATATGTATGTAAAAATACTTTAATACTCTCATAGTTATAAATATAAATTTTCAAACGATTATTTGAATACTTTTCTATAGTTACTACCTCCACAAAATACTTATACATACACAAGTATTTACGTAGAAATATTTGTTTAAATATGAAAATGTAACAATTTTATATAAAACCAACTTAACTAAATTAAAAAAAAAAAACAGAAAATGAATATGCAACCATAAACGAAAACCTAAACACAAGTGCAAATATTCATACCAAAACAAACGCAAATAGTAAAATAAAATTCATATCCTTAAAGAACCGGAAACTAAGTTTTTGACAACAACAAAAATTTTAAATGTAAGTAGTTCAGATGTTTGCTATTTTTTTTAAGAAAGAAACCCCCTTAGTGGTGTCTATAGCCAAATAGTGTAGTTCAAATTAATAGTAAACTTTAAGAGAATTGATTTTTTAAAGTGTTAAATTTCAGGTGCCCCAATAATTTAAAAAAAAAATTGACATTTACGTAGGTAATTTTCTATGATATAAAAATACTATTTATACTGTCCAAAGACTATGAACGAGGAAATAAAGACTGTAATCTAGTCTATAGAGTCTAGTCTATAGTCTAGTCTATAGTCTAGTCTATAGTCTAGTCTATAGTCTAGTCTATAGTCTAGTCTATAGTCTAGTCTATAGTCTAGTCTATAGTCTAGTCTATAATCTAGTCTATAGTCTAGTCTATAGTCTAGTCTATATTCTAGTCTATAGTCTAGTCTATAGTCTAGTCTATAGTCTAGTCTATAGTCTAGTCTATAGTCTAGTCTCTAGTCTAGTCTATAGTCTAGTCTATAGTCTAGTCTATAGTCTAGTCTATAGTCTAGTCTCTAGTCTATAGTCTAGTCTATAGTCTAGTCTATAGTCTAGTCTATAGTCTAGTCTATAGTCTAGTCTATAGTCTAGTCCTATAGTCTAGTCTATAGTCTAGTCTATAGTCTAGTCTATAGTCTAGTCTAGGTCTAGTCTATAGTCTAGTCTAGTAGTCTAGTCCTATAGTCTAGTCCTATAGTCAGTCTATAGTCTAGTCTATAGTCTAGTCTAATAGTCTAGTCCTATAGTCTAGTCTATAGTCTAGTCTATAGTCTAGTCTATAGTATAGTCTTATAGTCTAGTCTATAGTCTAGTCTATAGTCTAGTCTATAGTCTAGTCTATGTCTAGTCTATAGTCTAGTCTATAGTAGTCTATAGGCTAGTCTATAGTCTAGTCTATAGTCTAGTCTATAGTCTAGTCTATAGTCTAGTCTATAGTCTAGTCTATAGTCTTAGTCTATAGTCTAGTCTATAGTCTAGTCTATAGGTCTAGTCTATAGTCTAGTCTATAGTCTAGTCTATAGTCTAGTCCTATAGTCTAGTCTTAGTCCTAGTCTATAGTCTAGTCTATAGTCTAGTCTATAGTCCTAGTCTATAGTCTAGTCTATAGTCTAGTCTATAGTCTAGTCTATAGTCTAGTCTATAGTCTAGTCTATAGTCTAGTCTATAGTCTAGTCTATAGTCTAGTCTATAGTCTAGTCTATAGTCTAGTCTATAGTCTAGTCTATAGTCTAGTCTATAGTCTAGTCTATAGTCTAGTCTATAGTCTAGTCTATAGTCTAGTCTATAGTCTAGTCTATAGTCTAGTCTATAGTCTAGTCTATAGTCTAGTCTATAGTCTAGTCTATAGTCTAGTCTATAGTCTAGTCTATAGTCTAGTCTATAGTCTAGTCTATAGTCTAGTCTATAGTCTAGTCTATAGTCTAGTCTATCTAGTCTATAGTCTAGTCTATAGTCTAGTCTATAGTCTAGTCTATAGTCTAGTCTATAGTCTAGTCTATAGTCTAGTCTATAGTCTAGTCTATAGTCTAGTCTATAGTCTAGTCTATAGTCTAGTCTATAGTCTAGTCTATAGTCTAGTCTATAGTCTAGTCTATAGTCTAGTCTATAGTCTAGTCTATAGTCTAGTCTATAGTCTAGTCTATAGTCTAGTCTATAGTCTAGTCTATAGTCTAGTCTATAGTCTAGTCTATAGTCTAGTCTATAGTCTAGTCTATAGTCTAGTCTATAGTCTAGTCTATAGTCTAGTCTATAGTCTAGTCTATAGTCTAGTCTATAGTCTATAGTCTAGTCTCTATAGTCTAGTCTATAGTCTAGTCTATAGTCTAGTCTATAGTCTAGTCTATAGTCTAGTCTATAGTCTAGTCTATAGTCTAGTCTATAGTCTAGTCTATAGTCTAGTCTATAGTCTGGTCTATAGTCTAGTCTATAGTCTAGTCTATAGTCTAGTCTATAGTCTAGTCTATAGTCTAGTCTATAGTCTAGTCTATAGTCTAGTCTATAGTCTAGTCTATAGTCTAGTCTATAGTCTAGTCTATAGTCTAGTCTATAGTCTAGTCTATAGTCTAGTCTATAGTCTAGTCTATAGTCTAGTCTATAGTCTAGTCTATAGTCTAGTCATAGTCTAGTCTATAGTCTAGTCTATAGTCTAGTCTATAGTCTAGTCTATAGTCTAGTCTATAGTCTAGTCTATAGTCTAGTCTATAGTCTTCTAGTCTATAGTCTAGTCTATAGTCTAGTCTATAGGTCTAGTCTATAGTCTAGTCTATAGTCTAGTCTATAGTCTAGTCTATAGTCTAGTCTATAGTCTAGTCTATAGTCTAGTCCTATAGTCTAGTCTATAGTCTAGTCTATAGTTCTAGTCTATAGTCTAGTCTATAGTCTAGTCTATAGTAGTCTAGTCTATAGTCTAGTCTATAGTCTAGTCTATAGTCTAGTCTATAGTCTAGTCTATAGTCTAGTCTATAGTCTAGTCTATAGTCTAGTCTATAGTCTAGTCTATAGTCTAGTCTATAGTCTAGTCTATAGTCTAGTCTATAGTCTAGTCTATAGTCTAGTCTATAGTCTAGTCTATAGTCTAGTCTATAGTCTAGGTCTATAGTCTAGTCTATAGTCTAGTCTATAGTCTAGTCTATAGTCTAGTCTAGTCTTATAGTCTAGTCTATAGTCTAGTCTATAGTCTAGTCTATAGTCTAGTCTATAGTCTAGTCTATAGTCAGTCTATAGTCTAGTCTATAGTCTAGTCTATAGTCTAGTCTATAGTCTAGTCTATAGTCTAGTATATTCTGTCTATAGTCTAGTCTATAGTCTAGTCTATAGTCTAGTCTATAGTCTAGTCTATAGTCTAGTCTATAGTCTAGTCTATAGTCTAGTCTATAGTCTAGTCTATAGTCTAGTCTAGTCTAGTCTAGTCTAGTCAATAGTCTAGTCTATAGTCTAGTCTATAGTCTAGTCAATAGTTTAGAGTAAAATCAGTTAAGTACTTTAAAAATAAAAAGTACTCTGTTTGTTAGAAGTTGTTACTATTTCAGAATTTACATTTTTCATGCCTTTACATTTTTAAAATCTGGCCACTTTAACATCTTGTTTACTTTTTAAATAAAAGGTTAACAAATTTTGGCAATGACTAAAATATTGTATTGAATGTACATATAAACAATATACATATTTGTTATACAATTTACTTTTTTCAGTTTGTGTTTTATTTTGTCTTTTTTTCCTGAATATATATTTTTTATAAATTTATATTGCCTTGGACTACTTTTGTAAAATACATGCATAGAAAAGTAAAATGGGTTTTTATGTCGGTATTTTAGAGACAACTTTGAAATATTAAAATGGCAAATAAAACAAATAAACTAAATACCAAAATGAAAAAGAAAAACTTTTAATAAAAAACTTTTCATGTTTTATTTTTTTACATACTTATGGTTTTAAGCAAGTAGACTAAATTTTAATTTCCAGTTTAAATGTGAACTTTTAAACAATACAGTAAAGGAATAACAAGTGTGTGACTGTAACTAAAAGTATGTATGTGGCAAAGTGTTGAAAGGAAAACAATAATGTTTATTGCGGAAATTAAAAACCTCGAAACGAATTTATAGTTTAACTTTATTTTCTGTGGTATTTAGTTTTTTTTTTTCTCCCTTTTTTATTCTGGCATTTTTCAATCTTAATTCTTTTTCAGTTGTTTTCAAAGTGTTTTTTAAGCTATTTTGCAGTTGGTTTTTTATTTAAGCGAGCTTCTCTTTAAGAATTTGTTGTTCTTTTTTTTATGTCCTCTTTTTTCCTAAATTTATTTTTTAGCAAGAGATAATTTTAAGAAAGTTCTTTATAAAGAATTTATCAAGTTTAAGTATATTTTTTTATTTATTTTCTTTCATTTTATTTTTTGTTCTACCCCCAACGCTGATGACAACGATAATGAGACATTTTTTTTTTTTTTGTTCTTTTACTTAGTATCAAAGAATTTTCGTAGTTCAGTCACGTATAAATCATGACCTTAAGCTTGTTGTAAAGACAACAACAACAAATACAATAACAACAATTTCTTCCTTGCCTCTTGTCCCAAAATGTATACTTTATTCCTTTTAACTTTTATTACCACTACTCAAAAAGTGTAGGAGGTATGTATATTCACATGGTTATTACATGTGTTATACTTTGAAAAATCGGTTTTATGCCAAAAAATTTATATATGCTGCTTTTTGGTATAACAGAATTTTATATAGCAAATTTATGTATAACAATATTTTCTATAGAAAATATTGAAATGTTTTTGTGGAAAATTTTGTGCATAACAAAATTTTATACACAACATGTTGCAACAGTTTTTTCTATGTATTTTATAACAGTTTTGTGTGAATAACTTTTACGTGAAAGACTACTATTTCTATAGAAATGTTTATATTCTATAGAGTGTATAACATTATTTTGTATAGAAAACTTATATCAGTATTTTCTATAGAAATATAAAATAGAAACCTCATTTTTAAGGCAAATTTTGTGTATAACAGTTTGTGTGTATTATATTTTGTAGTGAAACTTTTGTATAGAAAATCTATTCTGTATGTGTATAACAGTATTCTCTTCAAAAATAATTGCTTATAACAGTTCTTATTTTTTTATATTTTCCCTTAGAAAATTTTATGTGAATGGAACACGAAATTCGACTTTGTCTATAAAAACCAATTTTTTTTTGTCCTTTGTCTTCTTTAGTATTGTTGTGGTTTGTTGTAAACATGTTAATAAATTTTATTAAAAGCTTTATAACTTTTTGTTTAAACAAAAATAACCGCTTTGCTAGTCTATTCCCACCCCTCGAAAAGAAAATAAGAAAAAGATATAAAGGTATATTGTAAAAGTTACAAGTGATCCTAAATTACATTTGTTTAAAAGGTGCTTTATTGTTTTAACAATCGCCCCAAGAATTTTTGGTAATAAAAACCTGTATAATATATATTAAATTAAGCTAGGCGCTGAAGTAATTATTAATATTGAAGAAAGAAATTTGTCACATTAATAATTATATTTATTTGCTGAAACTCCGTGCTGACTAGGAAATGAAATTATTTATTTGTTAAAGAATTATTAGGTGGATTTGTTTAGAAAATATTGTAAATCTTGAATTGTAAAACTTTACTGTTTTACAAACATAATTCCAAAGCTAAAAATGTTCGCAAATTACACAAGTTTTAGTATTTTTACAGCTAAAAGGTCAAACCAAACAAAATCACGAAAAACTAATAAATTACTTCAGTTTCTTGCCAACAGAGCAATACATTGCTTCCTGCACTAAGTCAATCTTATCATAAATATATTTGAAATATGTATGTATACTCCAGCTTAAGAAACTTACTGCCGTATACCACTAATTAATGGTATTTTTCTTTTCATTTCACACTTAAATGCCTCCATTTGTCATAAAAATAAAGTTTGAGTTTTTTCCCTCAATACTAGCACTACTATTTACTGTGTACTTCTTTCCCAGGAAAACTTTTATTAAAATATTAAAATTAATGTCACGTTACAAATGACAAACATAATAAATAATTAATATAATCATTAAATTTGTGTAAAAACTTATCAAATGACTTGTAATACCAGCACAAGTACAAAAAAGTACTTCAAATCAAGTACGAATACAAATGCAATACAAATAGTAATCAGAAAATATTGGAAAAAAAAGAAGAAAAGTTAACAAAAGTTTTTTTTTTCATTTATGTGTTATAAGAAAGTAGGAAAATAAATAAAAATTCGATTTTGAGTTAATTGCTTCGTAAAGAAAAGTTTTATTTCTTATTTTAAAAAACTTCTTGCTGATAACATGACTTCTCAGTATGATTAATGTATGTGTGTGTGTATTCGGGTGTATAATTGTTACGAGGGCTGTGTGCTAATATAATATAAGTTCTAAACAGTTTTGTTATAACTCCTACTTATCAGTATTTTTTATAGAATATATTTGAAGAAACTTGTGTGTATAGCATAATTTTCTACAGAACATGAATTTTTATACCCTACAACATTATAGTGGGAAGGGTATTATGCATTTGTGCTGATGTTTGTAACATCCAAAACTATTGGTCCTACATCCACCTTAAAATATACTAATGGACTCAATTCTGAGCGATTTAGCTATATCCGTCCGTCCTTCTTTTCGTCTGTCCGTCCGTCTGTGTGTTTATGTAAACCTAGTGCGCAGAACATGAATTTTTATACTCTACACCACTATAGTGGGAAGGGTATTATGCGTTTGCGCTGATGTTTGTAACACCCAAAAATATTGGTCCTACATCCATCTTAAAATATACCAAACAGCTCAGAACCACTTTCTGAGTCGATTTAGCTATATCCGTCCGCCCTTTCTTCCTTCCTTCCGTCTGACCTAGTGCGAACGCTACAGGTCGCATTTTTCAAGATAATTTGATGAAATGTGGCACACACATACAAATATTGGTCCTACATCCAGCTTAAAATATACTTATATACGCTCAGAATCACTTTCTGAGTCGATTTAACTACACCCGTCCGTCCTTCCGCCTGTCTAATAAAAATATTTTTTATACACACAGAAAACAGATCGATTGGAAATCGGTTACCATGATAAATATTTAGTTAAATTAATTAAAATTGTATCGCTATTATTGAAAAACTGTATAATTAACTGATTTTCTATATTCAGTATTAAAAAACCATAATTATAATCGAATTATGGTTTTAACAATTTCCAATTCAATAATTTGAACTGAATTATATCGGTTATTAAATTTATTTGTGAATTCAGTAAATGCAGCCGGCTTTTATTTAGGATTAAAATGTAAGAATATCAAATATTAGTTCCTGTAACCGAAAAACAGTAGAAAGTAAAAAATATTGAGCACTGCAACCAATTATCAACTAATAAAACTATTTAAAATTTAATTACGGCTAGAGGAAACAAAATCGATGTTCACAACCGATTAATTGGTAATTATAGTTGACGTATACAAAAATAAAGAAAATAAAACAAATTTATAATTGGATAATAAACTAATAAGATTTAAATGTAAATTAATACGAAAAATGGGATAGAAAAGGTAAGTTTAGTCTATTTTATATCTTAAAATCTATTTTGTGTTATTTTTCTATAATTTTACAGCAGCGGAAAAGCGTGGAATGGTAGTGTTTCTTTGGAAATGTTGGACGGAATTAAGAGCAAAATCCCTGGTACATAAACATTGCTTTTACCATCAAAATTTCAAAACTAGAGAAGAAAAGTGATTATTTTATAATAATAAGTTTTGTAAGTTTGTAAATATACATACATATTTATATTTTATTGTAATTATTTTTAACAAAATAAAATATATTTTCAAATAAACATAATCCACAAATTGGTTTTAATAAATAATATTTCAGTTCCAAGTACCGATAATTTCAATCCAGATTATCGAATAATAATTTAAAATAGTTGCGTACACCGTACATTCAGTAACAGGAAAAAAATTTTACAGTAGTTACAATCGAATTTTGGGATAGTTGTGAGAACCGACTGAATTCGATTGGAAACATATTCGGTTATCACAACGAATCTGTTTTCTCTGTGTATAAAATTTTGGTATAATTTCTTTTAAATTTTGTTTGTATAACTGTTTTTTTATACATTATATATAGTTTAGCTTAAAAGGAAAACTATCTGCCCTGTTGTCCGTTCCATTACCAGATTTTTTATAAAAAAATTATTTCCCACACATCCTACGTCAAAGTTTTAACTAAGTGCGTAAACATAATTAGGAAATACAAATTTCCAGCTAAAGTTAAACTAAATAAATAAAATCAAAAAATTTAATTTTAAATCACAATTTACTAATAAACTTATGCAAGTAGTAAGAAAAGTTACACTAAATGCATATAAATAGTTACTTTATGTCTGACTCAAACCCCATCAAATTTGAATATTAAAACATTTGAGAGTTTACATTATATAATGATGTATCAGTTATGGAAATACTTTGTATGAAGTGCGCTTAAAAACAGTTTTTAATAAAGCCACAATATAAATATTAAATTGAGGTTAAAATGAAAATCATGTTGAAATACATGCACAACCACACATTTAGTTTAGCGCACATACACACACACATGTCACATGATAAACATCAATTTACATTACAAGCTAACATGAACATAGTATATGATTAGATGAATTTTAAATATGGTAAATGAGAAAATTTTTTCTAATTGTATATATTTTTTATGAAAATTTTCTTTTGAATAATTGTTTTCATCTATTCTGAAACTAAATCTATAAGATTTAACAAAATATGGTTACACCCTTTTCCATTTCGTTTATCGCTATTTATATTCACATTTATTTATGTGCTTGTTTTATAGTAATTTATATATTTACATTTAGTATTTAGTACTGGTTTATTTATTATTTATTCACTTTTAACTTTTTCAAAATTTATACTAAAATTCGATCAAAATATTCTGTCTGTCCATGATTCCCCTTTTGACACTCATTATGCGTTTCAATTTCAATACCAAACAAATTCATTTAGTTTTTCCATTTTAAAACCATGAAAAAATTTTCATAATTTATGCAGCATTTTAAATATTTTACATTTTGGTAAACATTTTGTTGGTTGATATTTGGTTATGGATGGCGAGATTATAAATGTTTACTACATTTGCAATTAGTGAAATTGTTATCTTTTTTATTTTGTTTAATAAAATAAGAGAATTTGTCGAAAAATGCATCGAGTATTTCTATAAAGTGAAAATTTATTAAAAGTTTTCTATAAAAAGGAAATTTATTGAATATTTTCTATAAAAAGGAAATTTATTGAATATTTTCTATAAAAGGAAAATTGATTGAGAATTTTCTAAAAAGAAAATTGATTGAAAATTTTCTATAAAGAAAATTGATTGAAAATTTTTTATAAAGAAAATTGATTGAAAATTTTCTATAAAGAAAATTGATTGAAAATTTTCTATAAAGAAAATTGATTGAAAATTTTCTATAAAGAAAATTTATTGAAAATTCTCTATAAAGAAAATTTATTGAAAATTCTCTATAAAGAAAATTTATTGAAAATTCTCTATAAAGAAAATTTATTGAAAATTCTCTATAAAGAAAATTTATTGAAAATTCTCTATAAAGAAAATTTATTGAAAATTCTCTATAAAGAAAATTTATTGAAAATTCTCTATAAAGAAAATTTATTGAAAATTTTCTATAAAGAAAATTTATTGAAAATTTTCTATAAAGAAAATTTATTGAAAATTTTCTATAAAGAAAATTTATTGAAAATTTTCTATAAAGAAAATTTATTGAAAATTTTCTATAAAGAAAATTTATTGAAAATTTTCTATAAAGAAAATTTATTGAAAATTTTCTATAAAGAAAATTTATTGAAAATTTTCTATAAAGAAAATTTATTGAAAATTTTCTATAAAGAAAATTTATTGAAAATTTTCTATAAAGAAAATTTATTGAAAATTTTCTATAAAGAAAATTTATTGAAAATTTTCTATAAAGAAAATTTATTGAAAATTTTCTATAAAGAAAATTTATTGAAAATTTTCTATAAAGAAAATTTATTGAAAATTTTCTATAAAGAAAATTTATTGAAAATTTTCTATAAAGAAAATTTATTGAAAATTTTCTATAAAGAAAATTTATTGAAAATTTTCTATAAAGAAAATTTATTGAAAATTTTCTATAAAGAAAATTTATTGAAAATTTTCTATAAAGAAAATTAATTTATAAATTATTGAAAATTTTCTATAAAGAAAATTTATTGAAAATTTATTGAAAATTTTCTATAAAGAAAATTTATTGAAAATTTTCTATAAAATTATAATATTATTGTAGATTTTCCATGAAAAAAATATTGAAGAAAAGTTATTCAAAATTTTTATGAAAAATGTATTGAGGAAAAAAATATTTGTTTTGAAAACTAATAAATTAAATTTTTATATTAAGTAACGCTAAAAAATTAAAATTGTTCTATACATATTTTTAAGTATTTTACAAATAAAATTATGAAATTTATAGTTAACTTATTATGAGCCATATGTTTCATTTCCATCCACTTTATTTAATTTTATACAAGTACATGTCTAAACAGCATTATTTATTAAAAAACCATATGTTTACAATTTATTAGATTTTTAAAACGATATGACACTGACTGATTGCCAATACAATGTAAGTATTTACAAATTAAACCCAGTAGTTCTGAGGACCAGAAAAATATTACATTACAGAGAGACAGTCTGGTAGCGGTAGGTATTATTACATTTTATTCTCTAAAAGTGGTACACTGTCATTTTCAAAACTGAAGGGTATTTGTCTTTTGTAGAAGAGCCGCATAGAAATATTTTCAATATTTTGTGTAAATAAAAATTTTGATTTTTGATACACTCTTTATATGAGAGTATAGAGTGGCACTTAATAAGAGTATTTGTAGTAAAAGTAAACAATAAAATATAATAAATATTTTATATTTATTATTAAAAGCTGTCATAAAGTCGAGGGAAAATAAGCGAACATACATACATAAGTAGAAAAACTAGTGACAGATGCATCTTTGTACTGCCCACACAAATTTATATAGAAACAAAAAATAATAATAAAAGATTTAAAACAACTTTTATAAAATTTTCTAAAATAAAAATTTATTTTAGATTATCACTTTTTAGTTATTTTATTTTAATTATCTACTTAAGTTCCATTCATAAATTTTCCAAATGATTAAGCAGTTTTCATTTGCAAAAACCAGGGGCTATTTAAATCACAATAAATTTATTACCAACTAATTTATTTAAAAATAAACATAAAAATCTAAATAAATAAAAAAGTTCAATATATGGCAGCAAATAAAAATAACAATAATTAAAATTTTTTATTGAACATATACACGTAGTCAACAAATAATTAAATTAACAGAACTACATAGTAGAACATACATATTTGATGAAAGAAAATTATGTTAAATTTATATTTATTTGCATTTGTTTAATATTTAAAAATATTTACATAACTACATTTGTATAAATATGTATTTAATATACATCGCCATATTTACCCGCAAATACGAAAACAACAAAAGCCTTTATTTGTTAATACAAAACTTACCCAGCGAAATAACAATGATGACCTGAATTTTATCATTTCTTCGAAAGTACCCTAAGTGCTTATTTCTAATTTCTTTGGAAGTATTAGCGAATTAGTTCCGCAGATTTTACATATTAATTACTGTATTATTTTAAATTTATTTAAATCAATGTTTTTCAATTATACAATTGAAGCATTGAGCCGAAAAAGGTCGTTAAAACCACTTATTTTTTGGCATTTTTCTATTTAATTGATCCGCTTATAACTTTTCATAAGAAATTTAATTGAAACAAAATAATTTTGATTTTTGTCCTTTAATAATTTGCAAGGATAAGTTATGATATCCTTGAAACTGCTTATACTTTAGTCTTTTATGAATTAGGCTATGTTCAACTAAATAAATATATAATTACCCCCTTATTCACAAACAAAATTTTTATTTTATAAACGGTTTATAAATTAGATTTTGTATGGACATTTTGTTTTATAAACCTTTTATAAAATAAAAATTTTGTTTGTGAATAATGGGGTTAGTGAATAAACAAATATATATATATGAACAAACAACGAACATTTTCATGTTTTTATTCCATTTAGTTAGTTAATTAGTTAGTTAGTTAGTTAGTTAGTTAGTTAGTTAGTTAGTTAGTAGTTAGTTAGTTAGTTAGTTAGTTAGTTAGTTAGTTAGTTAGTTAGTTAGTTAGTTAGTTAGTAGTTAGTTAGTTAGTTAGTTAGTTAGTTAGTTAGTTAGTTAGTTAGTTAGTTAGTTAGTTAGTTAGTTAGTTAGTTAGTTAGTTAGTTAGTTAGTTAGTAGTTAGTTAGTAGTTAGTTAGTTAGTTAGTTAGTTAGTTAGTTAGTTAGTTAGTTAGTTAGTTAGTTAGTTAGTTAGTTAGTTAGTTAGTTAGAGTTAGTTAGTTAGTTAGTTAGTTAGTTAGTTAGTTTAGTTAGTTAGTTAGTTAGTTAGTTAGTTAGTTAGTTAGTTAGTTAGTTAGTTAGTTAGTTAGTTAGTTAGTTAGTTAGTTAGTTAGTTAGTTAGTTAGTTAGTTAGTTAGTAGTTAGTTAGTTAGTTAGTTAGTTAGTTAGTTAGTTAGTTAGTTAGTTAGTTAGTTAGTTAGTTAGTTAGTTAGTTAGTTAGTTAGTTAGTTAGTTAGTTAGTTAGTTAGTTAGTTAGTTAGTTAGTTAGTTAGTTAGTTAGTTAGTTAGTTAGTTAGTTAGTTAGTTAGTTAGTTAGTTAGTTAGTTAGTTAGTTAGTTAGTTAGTTAGTTAGTTAGTTAGTTAGTTAGTTAGTTAGTTAGTTAGTTAGTTAGTTAGTTAGTTAGTTAGTTAGTTAGTTAGTTAGTTAGTTAGTTAGTTAGTTAGTTAGTTAGTTAGTTAGTTAGTTAGTTAGTTAGTTAGTTAGTTAGTTAGTAGTTAGTTAGTTAGTTAGTTAGTTAGTTAGTTAGTTAGTTAGTTAGTTAGTTAGTTAGTTAGTTAGTTAGTTAGTTAGTTAGTTAGTTAGTTAGTTAGTTAGTTAGTTAGTTAGTTAGTTAGTTAGTTAGTTAGTTAGTTAGTTAGTTAGTTAGTAGTTAGTTAGTTAGTTAGTTAGTTAGTTAGTTAGTTAGTTAGTTAGTTAGTTAGTTAGTTAGTTAGTTAGTTAGTTAGTAGTTAGTTAGTTAGTTAGTAGTTAGTTAGTTAGTTAGTTAGTTAGTTAGTTAGTAGTTAGTTAGTTAGTTAGTTAGTTAGTTAGTTAGTTAGTTAGTTAGTTAGTTAGTTAGTTAGTTAGTTAGTTAGTTAGTTAGTTAGTTAGTTAGTTAGTTAGTTAGTTAGTTAGTTAGTTAGTTAGTTAGTAGTTAGTTAGTTAGTTAGTTAGTAGTTAGTTAGTTAGTTAGTTAGTTAGTTAGTTAGTTAGTTAGTTAGTTAGTTAGTTAGTTAGTTAGTTAGTAGTTAGTTAGTTAGTTAGTAGTTAGTTAGTTAGTTAGTAGTAGTTAGTTAGTTAGTTAGTTAGTTAGTTAGTTAATAATTTGTATTAAGTAGTAGTAAATTTTTACCTATTGCACAATATCTACATTTTGGATACCACACATAAATGTGCTAACCAAACATCTAGTACTACACACTAATATACCTTGCACAAATGCTACCATTGTCACACATACGACAATAAAACAACAATACTGTAGTTATTATAACAACAGCATTTTTTGCTTGAAAATATACAGTGTACTGAGTATATTGTTCAACAGTTTGCGACATTTAAAACATAACAAAAAATTAAAAACGTAAAATATAACGTTAGCCGAGACAATTAGTGTATCACACTCTTGCATTGCACGCTTGAGTCCTTGCAAACAATACAGTATTTATTGGCTACACACTTACAAACGAATTCATTTCTCAAACATACAAATACACCAATGAATTCGACTAACTACACCTATACTTACAGCAATACTCTGTTACGTTACACAACGCAATCAGGTTCAATTTACAATATTTACACGGATAAAAATGGGCTGCATAGATATAGGCAATAAAATACTTGTTTATTAAATAAAAAATTAAAAGAAGTCTTGCAAATTTTTTAGCAAAATTGAAATAATTTCATTTTTAAAACAATTCATGAACATTTCTTCAAGTGTAAACTTCAAGGTGTCTTACTTTGAATACACAGGTGTTTTAGTCTTATGCTTCGGCTTAAATTACTCAATACAGAAAAACATTGTACTTCACTTTAAATAGTGCAACGTTAACCTACAAGTATACTACAGTTTTAAGTAATTTCAAGTTTATTATATTTTCGGTTGTTGGTTGGTTGGTGGAGCAGTGTTGGGCAATTCATATACATTTATGCTGTTATTTGCAACAGCAGAAAAATAAGTTCTTGAGTGTCACATTCCACGTTGTTTTTGCTTTAGAACTCATTTATAGCTTTTGAATAATTACCCATATCTGAAACGTGCATTATACTCATCTAAACCTTGCTATTTTTCATTTTTCTTTTTTTTTTATTATTTGAACTCGTATGATTAACTGGGTTTATTTTCTATGTTTTGTTCGTATGGCCATTTTTCATTAGTGTAGAGTTTATTTTTTTGTAGTTTTAATTAACATGTTTTAGGTTGAGTCAATTAAATTCGTTTTTTTTTTTTTTTTTTGTTTGCAATTTACTAAATAAAAACTAAAACTTGTACAAAATAATGTTTTTATATAAATTCTATAGATGCATTTTTTTGCAGATCTATGGGATTGTAAAAAAAGTTTTTTGAATTGAATTTATTTGTTTGTGTTTCTCATAATGGTCAGTGGAAACCAAAAAAAAAAAAAAAAATGGCAAAGCCATTAGAATAGGAACCTAAATAATAAGTACGCTATGCAATTTTTAAGGAAATGTTAAAAATTTTAGTTTTGTAATAATTTTCATTGGTGACAACGAATTTTTGTTACAAATTTAATTAAACACTAAATAATGATAGAAAATTTAGTGGAATAAAATTTTTTTTTTTTTTAAATTTTATATGTTGTTCCTGGAGCGTTTGTGGGGTCTATTTTCAAAACTTAAACACGAACACTCCATGGCTATGCCCATGTCATTTTTTCCATGTTTATCCCAATCTTACCAGCCATTTAGAAATGCCAGATATATTTCCAAAAATATTTGATACTGCCCCACTGTGTAGTGTTAATTTTTAGATTAATCTCAGCTGAAAATAGATTTCAATATAAAGTTCATCATAACGATTAAAACGACCATAATTGCAGTCGATTTTCTAAACACTAAACTATATGCAGATTTACCCCCTCTCACTATATCTATTTTCTAACCACCACTGTATTGTTGTTCTATTTTTTTTATTTATATTTACATTAGCTAATTGGTTTATTGAAATGCACTTAATAAGTTTTAACAGTTAATAATGAAATAACAATTTCTGACAGTTATTACTGACACTCGTATGAATATCTATTGTACATTTTTGATTTAATTAAATTTGTATGCAATATGAGCAGTAAAATAAACTATTGGAGAAAAAAAGATTGTTTAATTTTTTTGCAAATATTTATAATTTAAAAAATTTATGACGTGTTAACATTTGTAGTGTTTAAATCATAAAATTGTTAATGCGTGTTGCATTAACAATTTTACAATGCATTTGAATATGTGATTGACAGTTACATTTGCAAATACATTCTATGGATTGAAATAAATTTTAAAATAATAATTTTTAATTAATTGTTTATGCATTATTTATTACACATATTAATAATATAATAATTTTTTATTAATTATTTTTTATATTTTTTTATGATTTATTTTTTTATTTATTTAGGAGGCTAGACTAACAAATCAAGATTTAAGTTTAAAAATTTACTTTAAATTCCTTGTAAATTTTAATTTTAAAATTAAAATAAACCTCTTATCCTTTCCTTAACCCAAATAAAATGAAATTAAATGCACTGTGAAATTCATATACAAATTATACAGACACTAGCGGCAAATTAAAAAATTATTTTATATTTATATGTCTTCTTTACTTTGGCAATTTAAATCTCGTCATTTTCTCCTTAATGACTTGCATATGAAAAGCAAACGAATAAGTAAAAAAAAAAAACAAAATACATTTTTAATTTATTTGCCATTAATTTTGGTAATGAGATGTCAGGCTTTTAAGGTGTCTGCATACATTGAAAATGAGCTGCACAAACACTTAAACGCACATCATGCGAAAATTTTCTTAGAGACACACACACACCTACAAACATACATCTTGAAAATTGCGTCTATTTTGTCCTTTTTTCAACTTTTCTTGACATTTTCTTATCTCAAGTCAAGTAAGTAAAAATTTCGTTATTATTACTATTATTTGCTTTTTAATCTACGGTGCAAAAATAGTGAGTAATTAAAGTTGTTGAATTTATTTTCTTTTTTAATGAAAAAAAATGAAAAAAATGAAAAGTCATTTTTTCATTCAGATGTTTTGTACGTGTTTTTGTTGGCTTTTGCTTAGGTCTTCACTTGGCTACTCGTATATCTCTATAATTTTAATCACTGGAATTTTATTATACCCACCATCAAAAAAGATGGGGGTATATTGTTTTTGTCATTCGTTTGTAACACATGGTAATATTTATCTAAGACCCATAAAAGTATATATATTCTGGGTCCTTATTAGTTTCTAAGACGATCTAGCCATGTCCGTCCGTCTGTCTGTCCGTCTGTCAGTATGTCTGTCTGTCTGTTGAAAACACGATAGAGTACAAATGAAAGTAGCTAATGAGCTGAAATTTTCATAGATACTTTTAGTTGATGCAGTTTGTTTAGTATTGAAAATGGGCAATATCGGTCCACGATTTTGCCTAGCTCCCATATAAGGCCCTCTTTAGAAAATTACTTTATTGCTCATAACTGGCTAAAAGAAGCATCTATAGCGGTGAAATTCAGCACAAACTTGTTTTATGTTTTATATTTTTGTAAAATTTTATAAGAATCGGTCCATAATTGACCCTAACCTCCATATAAGGTCTTTTCAGAAAAAGACTTTAATGCTCATATCTGACCTTAAGAAGCTATATAGCAATGAAATTCGAAGTTTTATAGGAACTAAAATCGTTTTCTAAAATTTTATGAAGTTGGGTCCATAATTGGTCCTATCCCCCATATAAGGTCCCCTTCAGAAAATTACTTTAACGCTCATTACTGGCTCAAAAATACAAGTACAGCGGTGAAATTCTACATAAGTAAGTTTTGTGCTAGCCACAAGCTCTTTATCAAATTTTATGGGGATCGGTCTATAATTAACCCCACCGTTCATATAAGGTCCCCTTTAGAAAATGAGGTTACTAGATTAAAACTGCGAGTACAGCGATAAAATTCGACATAAACATGTTTCATATGAGCCAAAATTTTATAAGGTCCCCTTCAGAAAATTACTTTGACTTTAATTGCTGAGTCAAAAATGCGAGTACAGCAGTGAAATTCTACATAAACAATTTTTGTGCTAGCCACAAGCTGTTTATCAAATTTTATGGGGATCGGTCTATAATCGACCCCACCGTTCATATAAAGTTCCCTTCTGAAAATGAAACGCTCATTACTGGCTGTAACGCCCAAATACGACTAAGACTCTACCTACCTTCCCCCAGCCATATTACTGGCACAAAAATGCGACATAAACAATATTTGTATGAACAAAGATCGTTCTAAATTTTAGGAAGATCGGTCCATAATTGACACCACCCAAATTAAATGAAATTTAAATAGAACTTTTTCTAAACATACTTTAAAATTTTGTTAAAAAAGACAATTTTTGATAAATTTATTCTTAAAGTGAATTGAAAATAAATTTTCTTTTTAAATATTTTCTTCCGAAAGAAATTTCAGTATTTTTTTTTTTTAAGTATTCGATTTTTTCTAAAAGAAATGTACATTTTTAACAAACTAATATTAAGTGAATAACTATTCTTCAGGCTTGAGTTCGAGTCCCACTTAAGAATAATTTTTCCAAATTGTAATGATAAAGATCGAAAAAAATATTTTTAACAAACTCTCAATTAGTAAAAAATTGTTAGTCAGAAATATATCTCACATTCTTCAACAAATTCTATATAAAAATTTTCAATATTGCTAAAATTTTAAAAAAGTAGGGGAATTAAATAACCCTCACAAGCTTTCTCAACAATAATATAATCATCAATTGCTGCTTCTGTAGTAGTAGTATGTAGTAATACTTAGTAGCAAAACTTTTAGTATTATCTTGGCATTAATTAACTTTCGAAGTTTTACGTTTTTTCTTCTTTCTCAATATTTAACAAGTCTTCGAAAGTTCAACCCTGCCTGCTTGGTGTTGGATAGGAAAATTGTTAGCACAAAAAAAATGGTTAAAAAAATCCTGGGTATTAAAACAAGTCAAACCAATATGTACAAAGAGATTATATTATGCGAACTTTACATAATTTTTATGTTTTTGCTTTTGTTTTTTTTATCATATTTCTAACATTTTAAATGTTTTCGAGTTAGTAATAAGAAAAAATGAGATGTATAAAAATGTAAAAAATATTAAATTTAGCATAGAATTGTTAATAATGTTAAAAAGATAATTTTTTTTTTATGGTAGCATCAAGGGTGGGTTTATTATTAACATTTAAAATGAAAAATATATTAAAAATAAAGGTGCTCTTTGTTACAATTCATTATAAATTAATATTTTTCAACTTAATAAATATGCACATTTATTATGAACTTAAATGCACTACTGTTTACAAATATTAAGGGTATTGTAGATGGTTATTTAGCAAATAGTTGATTTAGAGTGAAAATCTATTAACTCCTACACTTGTTTAATCTATATATATAAAAATGAATGTGTGTTTGTTTGTATGTTTGAACGTTATAGATAACTAAACGGCTGAACCGATTTTCTTGAAATTTTCACAGCGTATTCCTGCATGTCTGGAATAGGTAATAGGCTACTTTTTATTTCGAAATTTCAAGTGGGCGATGAGCCATGCCCACACTAAGAAAATATAAAATCCGTATATTTGAGATAATATAGTGTCAATAGTGAGGACTCAGTTAGAGTCCTCAAATTTTGTCGGAGCCACTTTAGTGTCAATATGATCATTTAGGACAAAAAGTAGGCGGACTAGCATTAGGGGGCGTGGTACCTCCCATATAAATTAAATACAAAAATTCGTTTATCTGGGAAACTAATAGAACTAAATTCTTAAAATTTAGCACAAAGAACATTAACATCCATGTAAACATTTTGGGTAATAAATTGGCGGACTACCCATGAGGGGAGTGGCACCTCCCATATTAATTAAATACAAAAATTCGTTCTGGGAAACTAATAGAACTAAATTCTTAAAATTTTGCACGAAGAACTTAAATATTCATCTGAACATTTTGGAGGAAAAAAAAGCGGACTTTCATCTGGGGGGTCTTGAAGGCCCCACATGAATCAAATAGAAAAATTCGTATATCTGAGAAACTATTAGAGCTAAAATCTTCAGATTTTGCATGGAGAACTTTGAAATTCATGTGAACATTTAGAGCATAACGGGCGGACTTTCAATGGGTGGCTTGGCACAACATATATGAATTAAATACAAAATTTCGTGCATCTTGGAAACTCTTATATTATTCAAATTTTTTATAGATAGATAGAAATTGGCGATAGATAGAAACTGGCGAACTTGCAATCATTTGCTTGACATCATTCATATGTAACATATAATAAATCTGGTATTTATTTATACATATTCCTTTTAGGGTAGCAAAGCACACTGGATATAGCTAGTATAAAATATAAATAAAGATTTTTAGTAAAAATAAAATTTATCTTAAATTTTCCATAAATGGAGAATTTTATAGAGTTATCAACATTTCTCTTTAAATTTGTTTGTATTTGAATTTTTTCAAAAATAATTCTATAAAGAAAGAATTTGCCAAAAACTCTATAAGTATGGAGTTTATAAAAAAATCTATAGATAGAAAATTTAAGAAAAATTCCGACCGATATCAACCAAAATCAATAGGGTTCGTTCTTGGGTCAAAAGTAAAATTGTGTATCAAATTTCATAAATTTATCTTCAAAATTGCGATCTGTAGTTTGATTGCAAGCTTTAAGAGGATAGACAGACGGATGGGCAGGCATGTCTAATGATTTTGATATGATTTCTATACTTTAAAAATACCCACCATAAATTTTTTCGGTATAACCGTCAGCACAAATCCAATATATCCTCTAAACTTTATACGGAGCATGCTAGCTTGATGATCATACCCATTTTGATGTTATTGCAATCCGGGGGAAAGGAGGTGCTACCAATTCCTCTAATGTGCCAGAACTATAAACTGGTGGTGTCAAATGCACGCTAAAGTCTATAATTCGGTATAAGTTAGGTGCTGTTGCGGAGAAAACAGATACCCCACAGAGGAGTGACAGTGCGACCAAGCGTTACAAATGAATTAGTGCCAAGGGTAATTATATGATACGGGATAGAAAAATCTAGAGTAAGTGTGTCGTATGTTTTTCTCAATGAGTGTGTCTAATAAATGAGAAGTGTGCTGAGTTGAATGGTGATGAATAACCATTGAATTTTAGCTACTGCTTTTTACCCACAAAACAAGTTACTAAACTACTTATTTCTAACGACTTATTTGAGTTCTTATTTGTAAATAGTTGCCTCCAATAACATGGCCGTGTTAAAATAACAAGTTAAATTGCCAGTATATAGGTAGCGAATAGTGCTAGTGTTTAAATAACTACCCAGCAAAAAATCATCAAATTTTTGTAATGAGTAATCTAGATAATGTAGATATTATATAACATTATTTAATTTTTTTTATTAGGATTTGTAGCCAATTATCTAGAGCATCATCTATCCAAAGTTTGTGGTTCGAATCATAGTTGATATCAGTAGAGCCAGGTTTAAGTCCGGGAAAGTCGGGTAAGCACATTTGTAAACAGTTATTTTTTGAACCTCGTCGAACAATAATAATTATTTATTCACCCCAAAAGTAAGTACTTCCACATTACTCCAATATTACTTGCCTGCTTACCGAGTAAGTAAAGTTATTCGGGGTAATAATGGTTTTTGGTAATTTTAAAAATGTTACTTAAATAATCTTTAGTTTGAAAACGTACACAATTTTAGAAAATTGAATTTAAACCTTTAAACTTTCTAAATATAAGTTACTACACACATTTCAAAGTAATTTTAAACAATTTGTATTTTAAATTTACATTGTTATATTTAATATAAATTTATTTTGTAAATTATTTAATTTATACATTGTGTTTATTTAGGCATAAAATGTACATTTAAAATGGTTGTATTAAATAAAACAATTTATTTTAATTTTGGGAATTTTAAGTGAATAAAAAGTTTGCACGTGGCTTCATTATAAAAAATGTATATCTAAAATAAAATATATTTTAAATAAAATAAAAATTTTTAATATAATTTGTATTTACAATAAATTAGGCGGCGGATTTATTATAAGGATAAATGTTAACAGTCGACTAAAAATCAAAAAAAAAAAAACATCAAAATTTAAGGCGCATTTGATTATTCATTCCCCCTAGGGTCTTACAAATTTGTGACAGTCAGTCTACATACCACGGTAAAGAAATTGATCCAAAATATTCTCTGAATTTATTTGATAGTGGGAATGTGACAAATTGGTCATCTAGATATAAATAGCAATATTTTCTGTAGTACTTTTTATTCCACTATTTTATGTGACAACAGACTAAATATAAGGACGCAGCAAAAATAAAGCGAAGTACTTCCAAAAGAATAACATTTATCACCACATCAAAAGTAGCAATTAGTGATTTTTGTCTTACCTTTTATAGAAGTGATGTTTAATGACTTTCGAAGAAGAGAAAAGAATTCAATTTTTTCAATGCTTCTGTTTTAAATATATCTATTACCCTCATTAATGTTAATATTATTTAGTTGTATTCTATAATAATACAATTTCACTTCCGAATAACTTCTAAAAAAGTGCATAAAAATTACTTCTTGGGAATGACTTCAGAAGTAGTAAATTTGAAATCAAATAAAAAGGATATCCCTCCTATGACAAGCCTGTATTAAAATAATCACTTCTTTAGGCCTTTTTCAGTACTTTCATGGAGTAAATTCTACTTCTTTTTCGCTTCTTTGGAAGTTCTTTTTTGCTGGGGACTTACTAATTTTCATACGAACGCAGTTCATTCAATTTTAAATACTTATAGTCTTAATTACAATTTAAATTTAATTTTTCTTTTTTTACTAAATTGTTAGAAGTTAATGATGTCATCTTCTTACCTTTTCAATTAAAGTAAAGTATAAAATATTTAATTGAAAAACATTATTGACACTCTCATTTTATCATTTACCATTCACAATTGAAATTTATCAAAATGTGTGGTTTATTGTACACAAATACATATTTATTTACATACACATTTATTATTGTAGTTTAAATTTTAATAAAATATTCATGATTGTTTCTATTGTCAAATAAGAATTTATTCGTAATAAACTTGGTGGAGTAACATCTACAATTTCTGTTGAAAACCACACCAATTTACACATATAAATACATATTTCATTAAGGATATAAACACCTACATAAACATAAGGGTTGCCTCAAAATAAAAATATTTGATATTCGGAACTAAAATGAAAGATTGATGGAATCTCTTGCTTCAATATATGATCACACAACCCTTCAAAAAGAATCTTCGGTGCAAAATATTTTGAGAAACGAACTCATTCAATTCATTAGCTTTAACTTTAGTTAGAAATTTCAATATATATTTTTTTTTTGGGGGGGGGGGGGGGGGGGGGGGCGCCCTACTAAACATAGTTTTTTTATACACAGAGATAAACATGTATGAAATACACTTCTATAAATTCAATTACCACAAATTCATACGATGTATTTATAATCTCATACATTTTTCCGTATGAATTTACAAAGGTAAAAAAGGGGGATAAAACACATTTACACTTGTAAAAAATAAATATTTTCAAGAAAACTGCTAATACATACAAATATAAATACCCTGTAGTTCGAAGTGGAGGTCCCGAAATTGACGCTTCTATCACTTCTATCTAAGAAATGTTCAAAGTGGCCTCTATTTATATGTCAGGAATATACATATGTACATTAGGGTGTCCCTTAAACCACTTTTTTCTTGGAATACCTCACAAAAAATGGTTATTAATGTACAAAATACGAAAAAAATAAAAATATTATTTTAAGGATATCTGTTCCCTACCAGCGACTTAAAATCGTGATCTCAGTACAATATGTTCAAAAAACATTTTTGCAATTTTTTCGAAATGAGTCTCAAAAATTCCATAATTTAAAAGAAAAGTGTTTGGAAACTTTAAAAAATCTATCTAAAGTCCGTTGGACAATTTTTGCTATGACCAATAGGTGAAAAGTTACACTCATTTGAAAAAACCCTGTATGACGAAAATGTCCAACTTTGACCCCCTCTAAAACCGGCAATTTTTAACCGATAGAACTGAAAGGTACCTGTCTAAAATTATAAAAAGTAGAAAATTAGTTAAAACCTCGTAGAATCTTTGAAATGTTTGAATTAAAATTTGGATTCATAAATCGATTCTTTAATCGAGTGTGTATGCATGGAATTGAAGTAAAAGTACAATATCTTCATATAACCCACAAATATGCTTTTGTTTTTCAACATTTCATTTTAATTCACTGTACTAACTATAAGTATACTTTTCTCAAGATCAAATTATTTATCCTTTTTTTTTTCTTTTCAACATCAATGGAATCTTTCGTTACAAGGTACATGCAACAGTAGCAGAAATAAAAAATAAAAGATGAAAAGTAAACATAAAAGTCAGAAAATAAGATGTTATTGTAAGATGAATATATGTATGTGTTTATGTATATGAATATTAGGGTAGGTACTTTTCGTCCTTTTTCGCTCTGATCAGCTTCTAAGATTTAATGAAATTATCTTCTATTTCAATATATTTATTTTGTATTACAACATAAATAATTTCAGTATTAGAAGGCTATGCGAACGAAAAAGCTATTTTCGATCCATCCTAGTGAATATATTTGACTGTCTGTCCGTCTGTAAGTATTTGTGGGTTTTCTTTATGAGTAAGGTAAGTCAAGAGATAAATAAATACTTGTATTCCTGTGTTTTTATATCAAACGTATACATACATATGTACATTAGGGTTATGACTTTTTGCAATTTTTGCATTTGTATTACATTATCTTAAAGAGAACATTGTTCTTTAAATCCATGTTATGGAAATTTTAACAAATTCCGATAATATTGCGTGTTATAGAAAATAGTATACTTTTATATGAAAATTATTAAAATAATTTTTGAAAAATAATGAACAAAAGCATTTTAGAAATTGCTTTCAGTGCGGGAAGTTTTTTGACCGAGAAAAAGTCATAATCCTAATGTACATATATAAGTATGTACTATATACTATTACAATGAATGTATGATTGGCACAACAATTTTTTGTACGTTTAACTTAAACATATATCTGTATATACGGTTCAATCATTCTTGGTAATTTCATCTGTGTTTTGTACCCTCGTAATAGTTAAATGAAATATTTCAAGTATTTCACCGAAATATTCTGTCATTGTTAACTTGAATTACGATATTTTATTACATAGGTTCACTTACTACTATACACACAAACATCTTATCGTAACGACATTCATACATACATATTTATATGAGCACTAGCATGCCCTGGGTGCTTCGCTACCCTATTCGAAATTAAATTCAAATAAAATTTAGATTACAAAAGTATAAAAGGATCAACAATTTTATGAAAGTAAAAATAAAAAAAAAAAAAAATTTTCTCTTATAGATTGTCAGACTGTGTAGTTTTACTTCCATGTTCTTTGGTTCTATTATTATTTATAATAACCTTGTTTATTTAATTTTATGTTTTTAAGTTCAATAATTTGTCTAAAAGGTACCAATTGATGAACGAAAAAGTACCAAAATGTTATCTTTTATATGTTATAATTCCATAAGAACGATGTGTGTTTAAGTTTATGTTTCTATACTATACCTATAGAATCTATATAGGTTAAATTTTATCAAAAATTTAAAAAAATACCAATTGAACAACCAAACCAACCAAAAAGGTCTCTCATACAGATTTTTTTAATCAGGACCCTACGTTCTGGATTTTTTGTTTCTAGGCTCAAAATTATCAGTTAAACAACAATAAAAAAGTAATAAAAAAAAAATAGGATGCTTCGTGCTTAATTTTAGTTCAATATTATAGAAAATTCGTTGAATAATAAAAAATGTACTTCTTACAGATTATCATTCATTTAGTACTCAGAATGTTAAATTTTATTTTTATATGTTCAAGAACAAAAAAGTTCCAAAAAGTTCCGACATATACATATATATTCTTTTAGTCGGGAGGTTAGTGGTTTAAGTTCTAGTCTGGTAGGCCGGAGGTAATGGGTTCAATTCACACCTGAGGCACTGGTAAAGGAGCGCACAACAGGCTCGATAGAGGTCTAGGTATCATCGGATTTGATATATAGAGATCCTCCTTTCAAACTAACTATGTACAAACCAATAAATAGAAACAATGTTTTACAAAAAAGTACCAAAAAAATTATATAGAATTTATTGCTATGTTCACTGGTTAAAAAGCTACATAAGGTTAAAAAAAAGTACCAAAATACATTTTTTACCGATTTACTCTAAAATGAACCGAATTGCGAAAAAGTACCAGACACCTGTCCGCTTATTTTTTGAATAAACAACGATAAGTCTAACGTTTTTGTTGTAACTCTTTTAGTTTAGGAGATATTAAGTTACCAAATTTACCAATTTTTAACCTTTTTTAGCCCTAAAAATTTGAATTTCCAATTATCCCTTCTTAGTGGATCTACATGACCAAAAATACATTTATAGTCAAAATATCATATTTCTAGGTTCAGCCGTTTAGGCTTTGCGATGATCAATCAGTCAGTAACGCAACTCTATTATATATATAGATTAAGGTGGACGTGTTTGTATGGAGAAGAAATAAGAATAGAATTTAATTGAACTAAAAACTAGAACTGAACTAGAACTGAACTAGAACTGAACTAGAACTGAACTAGAACTGAACTAGAACTGAACTAGAACTGAACTAGAACTGAACTAGAACTGAACTAGAACTGAACTAGAACTGAACTAGAACTGAACTAGAACTGAACTAGAACTGAACTAGAACTGAACTAGAACTGAACTAGAACTGAACTAGAACTGAACTAGAACTGAACTAGAACTGAACTAGAACTGAACTAGAACTGAACTAGAACTGAACTAGAACTGAACTAGAACTGAACTAGAACTGAACTAGAACTGAACTAGAACTGAACTAGAACTGAACTAGAACTGAACTAGAACTGAACTAGAACTGAACTAGAACTGAACTAGAACTGAACTAGAACTGAACTAGAACTGAACTAAAACTGAACTAGAACTGAACTAGAACTGAACTAGAACTGAACTGAACTAGAACTGAACTAGAACTGAACTAGAACTGAACTAGAACTGAACTAGAACTGAACTAGAACTGAACTAGAAACTGAACTAGAACTGAACTAGAACTGAACTAGAACTGAACTAGAACTGAACTAGAACTGAACTAGAATGAACTAGAACTACTAAACTGAACTAGAACTGAACTAGAACTGAACTAGAACTGAACTAGAACTGACTAGAACTGAACTAGAACTGAACTAGAACTGAACTAGAACTGAACTAGAACTGAACTAGAACGGAACTAGAACTGAACTAGAACTGAACTAGAACTGAACTAGAACTGACTAGACTTAACTAGAATACTGAACTAGAACTGAACTAGAACTGAACTAGAACTGAACTAGAACTGAACTAGAACTGAACTAGAACTGAACTAGAACTGACTAATAACTGAACTAGAACTGAACTAGAACTGAACTAACAGAACTGAACTAGAACTGAACTGACTAGAACTGAACTAGACTGAACTAGTAAACTGGAATAGACTGAACTAGAACTAGAACTGAACAGAACTGAACTAGAACTGAACTAGAACTGAACTAGAACTGAATAGAACTGAACTAGAACTGAACTAGAAAAAAACTGAACTAGAACTGAACTAGAACTGAACTAGATGAACTAGAACTGAACTAGAACTGAACTAGAACTGAACTAGAACTGAACTAGAACTGAACTAGAACTGAACTAGAACTGAACTAGAACTGAACTAGAACTGAACTAGAACTGAACTAGAACTGAACTAGAACTGAACTAGAACTGAACTAGAACTGAACTAGAACTGAACTAGAACTGAACTAGAACTGAACTAGAACTGAACTAGAACTGAACTAGAACTGAACTAGAACTGAACTAGAACTGAACTAGAACTGAACTAGAACTGAACTAGAACTGAACTAGAACTGAACTAGAACTGAACTAGAACTGAACTAGAACTGAACTAGAACTGAACTAGAACTGAACTAGAACTGAACTAGAACTGAACTAGAACTGAACTAGAACTGAACTAAAACTGATCTAGAACTGAACTAGAAATGAATTAGAAATGAATTAGAACTGAACTAGAAATGACTTAGAACTAAACTAGAACTGAACTAGAACTGAACTAGAACTGAACTAGAACTGAACTAGAACTGAACTAGAACTGAACTAGAACTAGAACTGAACTAGAACTGAACTAGAACTGAACTAGAACTGAACTAGAACTGAACTAGAACTGAACTAGAACTGAACTAGAACTGAACTAGAACTGAACTAGAACTGAACTAGAACTGAACTAGAACTGAACTAGAACTGAACTAGAACTGAACTAGAACTGAACTAGAACTGAACTAGAACTGAACTAGAACTGAACTAGAACTGAACTAGAACTGAACTAGAACTGAACTAGAACTGAACTAGAACTGAACTAGAACTGAACTAGAACTGAACTAGAACTGAACTAGAACTGAACTAGAACTGAACTAGAACTGAACTAGAACTGAACTAGAACTGAACTAGAACTAAACTAGAACTGAACTAGAACTGAACTAGAACTGAACTAGAACTGAACTGTTTGTTTGAGTGTAATATTTTTTTGTGAAACAAATTGTTAATTCATTTTGAATGTTAATACATTTTGAAATATTCACAAATATACTTAACCCTGCCTATCCCATTAACTAAAATTATGTAAATTTCTATAAACAACATTAAAAATCAATTCGAACAAAATATCTAGATTTTTTACAAACTCTTGAATTAGCTCTTTTAAATCCATGTAATCTCAATCTTACAAGGGTATGTACTAGTATATTTGTATATATGTACATACATATAAACAGTAAATATGTAAGTACATTATCTACACTCTACAACTTGATTAAATATATGTATATGTATGTATGTATATAGTATATATGTAAATATGTAAGAATCAAATAATATACATATATAATTTTTGCACAAATTTACTTTAACTCGCTCATTTTTTGTAAATATACATACATATGTGTGAGTATCTGTCTTATTTTCTATACTATGTTAGTAAATTTAGCCGTTGTTTGTGGTTTGAAAGGAATATGTAAAAAAAAGTAAACAAACAGGAAATCATTTAAGCAGCGACTTATCTTATTTTATTCTAACGTTGACATATTTTTGGAGTCTTTAAATTGTTTCTTTTGTGTAGGTTTTTCGCCTTCTACTTATATAAGAAAATCTTGTTTTTTTTACTTTTATTCTTACGTATTTCAATACTCACTGTGGGGGAGGCAATAAATATTTATGTATGTCAGACTATAATCTGCCCAGACTTTGTTTGCATGTTCAAATACTTCACACAAACACTCAAAAGATATTCACTTGCATTAGTATGTGTTGTATATGACAGTTTTGTTGAATTTTTTGTGGCCAAATGTGAGTTAGACAAGCGCTTAACCCAGAATGTGTGAAATATTCAATAATACATAAGAAAAGCCAAACTCGAACCTAACAAACTAAACCTAAACCGTCTAACATGTTTACATACATACATACATATGTATGTATGTATGTTCATGAGGTTTATTTTATCTTGTGTTTCCTACCATAGAAGTAAATAAGAAGAACATATTCGAGCAGAATTTCATTCATTTTTATGTTCCAATAAAAATATGTGAATATAGTAAATTAAAAAAATAAATAAAATCATAGAAAAAAATAAAGAATGCAAAAAAAAAACATACATAACTTGAAATATTTGTATGCGGATTAAAAGTGCTAAAGTCTTGTGCATTTGATGCGGGTTAGACAACTTAATCAGACTAAAAGATCATAGATACTTTTGTTATTTTCAATTTACAAAAGTGGTTTTCATAATGTCTAAGCACTGGATTTGAGAACACGAATTAAAAGATTCTTTATTGCCACTTAATTTAAAATGTTTACATAATTTATGAGATACTACTTAGCAGATGAAAATGTATTAGATAATGTCTGTTATGGATATTGGTAACAAGTGATGATCACAAACTAGAAAAATTGTCTGTAGTCAGAACTATTCATACATATGTATGTACTTAACATATAACATAAAGGAAACTTGATATATAATCTTTAAAATCAAAACCAAATTTCGAATTTTCAAAAGGCAAATGTTGGACGAGAACTGATTCTTAAGGAACTGAACTAGAACTGAACTAGAACTGAACTAGAACTGAACTAGAATTAACTAGAACTGACTAGAAACTGAAAACTGAACTAGAAACTGAACTAGAAACTGAACTAGAACTGAACCTAGAACTGAACTAGAACTGAACAGAACGAACTAGAACGAACTAGAACTGAACTAGAACTGAACTAGAACTGAAACTAGAACTGAACTAGAAACTGAACTAGAACTTAACTAGAACTGAACTATGAACTGAACTAGACTGAAACGAGAACTGAACTAGAACTGAAAACTAGAACTGAACTAGAACTGAACTAGAACTGAACTAGAACTGAACTATAAACTTAACTGAACTGAACTAGAACTGAACTTAGAACTGAACTAGGAACTGAACTAGAACTGAACTAGAACTGAACGAGAAACTGAACTAGAACTAGAACTGAACTAGAACTGAACTAGAACTGAACTAGAACTGAACTAGAACTGAACTAGAACTGAACTAGAACTGAACTAGAACTGAACTAGAACTGAACTAGAACTGAACTAGAACTGAACTAGAACTGAACTAGAACTGAACTAGAACTGAACTAGAACTGAACTAGAACTGAACTAGAACTGAACTAGAACTGAACTAGAACTGAACTAGAACTGAACTAGAACTGAACTAGAACTGAACTAGAACTGAACTAGAACTGAACTAGAACTGAACTAGAACTGAACTAGAACTGAACTAGAACTGAACTAGAACTGAACTAGAACTGAACTAGAACTGAACTAGAACTGAACTAGAACTGAACTAGAACTGAACTAGAACTGAACTAGAACTGAACTAGAACTGAACTAGAACTGAACTAGAACTGAACTAGAACTGAACTAGAACTGAACTAGAACTGAACTAGAACTGAACTAGAACTGAACTAGAACTGAACTAGAACTGAACTAGAACTGAACTAGAACTGAACTAGAACTGAACTAGAAACTAGAACTGAACTAGAACTGAACTAGAACTGAACTAGAACTGAACTAGAACTGAACTAGAACTGAACTAGAACTGAACTAGAACTGAACTAGAACTGAACTAGAACTGAACTAGAACTGAACTAGAACTGAACTAGAACTGAACTAGAACTGAACTAGAACTGAACTAGAACTGAACTAGAACTGAACTAGAACTGAACTAGAACTGAACTAGAACTGAACTAGAACTGAACTAGAACTGAACTAGAACTGAACTAGAACTGAACTAGAACTGAACTAGAACTGAACTAGAACTGAACTAGAACTGAACTAGAACTGAACTAGAACTGAACTAGAACTGAACTAGAACTGAACTAGAACTGAACTAGAACTGAACTAGAACTGAACTAGAACTGAACTAGAACTGAACTAGAACTGAACTAGAACTGAACTAGAACTGAACTGAACTAGAACTGAACTAGAACTGAACTAGAACTAAACTAGAACTAAACTAGAACTGAACTAGAACTGAACTAGAAATAAACAATAACTAAGCTAAAACTGATGTTGAAGTTAACTGAACTACGTGCTACTTTAGTTTTTATAACTTCTACACTATCATTTCCCAGCAGTGTAGTTTTATCATGTTCTTTTTTCTAGCTTTATAAACCTGTTACCAATATTATTTATCACCAAACTTTCCAGAATGAATAAAAACGAAATTTTTTCTTATAAATATAATATTTCCCCCATTTATAAATAAATGTTTGTATTTGTTTATTAAATTTTATCCTTTTCAATGGTTGTTAGTTTTCTGACTATAGCCGATGCTTTTTGTAATCAATAATACCAACACATTACTTTAGTTACTTGTTTTTCATTCGATCTCAGATACAAGTGAAAGTAGATATTATTTTGTAGATATTTTTATAGTTGGTATATCCCATAAAAATATGATGTATCGAATTGAAGTGGAGGGTGTGTGCGTGTGTGTCGAGTAAAATATAATTTCACCTATAAATAAAACTTTATTCGCGTATTTTCACATTTATTTATATTTTATAGATTTTACTTTTTTAACTTTTCACTTTTTTATACTGGTATTTTCCAACTGCAATGCAATTTAATCTAATATCAAAATGTTGTCAATATTTTTTTGTATGATGCTTTAACTGTTGCAAGGGGAAATGATAGAAAAAGAAAAATGTTGCTGTCATGTTGTTAAAGTTGATGGTGTTGCAGAAAAAACGAAATAAAAGAAAAAGTTGAAATTTATTGAAAAAATAATAAGAATGGATTTAAACGAGATTTTTTTCTATTATGCAGCAGTAATACAATTTGTTGAAATGTATTTAATAAAATACATATAAAATGCATAAAAACGAAAGGAAAATATTATAAAGTTGCAAAAGGATGCAAATAAATTGATCGAAAATAATGTAAATAAAAGGTAAAAACACAAAAAAATATTTTCTTCTATTTTGAAAAGATACAAAGTATCTGGTTTTATTTTTTGACAAAGCAGTAACTAAATGATGAACATTTGTCAAAGAAGTTATTTGAAACAATAAGAATTGTAATCTCTTTATACATATTTAAATAAGACTGTTAAATTGTAATCTTCCGGTATACATATACTACATACATACATTTGTAATAAAAGAAAGTATTAAAATAGAAATGATGGAAAAACAAGTAAGAATGTATAGTCGGGTATGGCCGACCATATGATACCCTACACCAGTAAGTATGTTAAAAGTGTGTATTATTTTTCTAATAATGAATAATTTTATTTTAATTCCGAAATATTTTAACAATTTGTTGAAAAAAGTGATTTTCTGAAAGACGGGTTATATGTGTAAATTTTGGTAGAGCGATTTACGATGACATTAAAGTTAGAAATTTTCTGAAGGGGATTTTGTTTGGATGCTAGGGTTAAATGAGGCTTTCCGTGCACGGAAGGTTTACATGGACACACAGACGGACGAACAGTCCAGTTCTAGTTCAGTTCTAGTTCAGTTCTAGTTCAGTTCTAGTTCAGTTCTAGTTCAGTTCTAGTTCAGTTCTAGTTCAGTTCTAGTTCAGTTCTAGTTCAGTTCTAGTTCAGTTCTAGTTCAGTTCTAGTTCAGTTCTAGTTCAGTTCTAGTTCAGTTCTAGTTCAGTTCTAGTTCAGTTCTAGTTCAGTTCTAGTTCAGTTCTAGTTCAGTTCTAGTTCAGTTCTAGTTCAGTTCTAGTTCAGTTCTAGTTCAGTTCTAGTTCAGTTCTAGTTCAGTTCTAGTTCAGTTCTAGCTCAGTTCTAGTTCAGTTCTAGTTCAGTTCTAGTTCAGTTCTAGTTCAGTTCTAGTTCAGTTCTAGTTCAGTTCTAGTTCAGTTCTAGTTCAGTTCTAGTTCAGTTCTAGTTCAGTTCTAGTTCAGTTCTAGTTCAGTTCTAGTTCAGTTCTAGTTCAGTTCTAGTTCAGTTCTAGTTCAGTTCTAGTTCAGTTCTAGTTCAGTTCTAGTTCAGTTCTAGTTCAGTTCTAGTTCAGTTCTAGTTCAGTTCTAGTTCAGTTCTAGTTCAGTTCTAGTTCAGTTCTAGTTCAGTTCTAGTTCAGTTTCTAGTTCAGTTCTAGTTCAGTTCAAGTTCAGTTCTAGTTCAGTTCAAGTTCAGTTCTAGTTTAGTTCTAAGTCATTTCTAGTTCAGTTCTAATTCATTTCTAATTCATTTCTAGTTCAGTTCTAGATCAGTTCTAGTTCAGTTCTAGTTCAGTTCTAGTTCAGTTCTAGTTCAGTTCTAGTTCAGTTCTAGTTCAGTTCTAGTTCAGTTCAGTTCTAGTTCAGTTCAGTTCAGTTCTAGTTCAGTTCTAGTTCAGTTCTAGTTCAGTTCTAGTTCAGTTCTAGTTCAGTTCTAGTTCAGTTCTAGTTCAGTTCTAGTTCAGTTCTAGTTCAGTTCTAGTTCAGTTCTAGTTCAGTTCTAGTTCAGTTCTAGTTCAGTTCTAGTTCAGTTCTAGTTCAGTTCTAGTTCAGTTCTAGTTCAGTTCTAGTTCAGTTCTAGTTCAGTTCTAGTTCAGTTCTAGTTCAGTTCAAGTTCAGTTCTAGTTCAGTTCTAGTTCAGTTCTAGTTCAGTTCTAGTTCAGTTCTAGTTCAGTTCTAGTTCAGTTCTAGTTCAGTTCTAGTTCAGTTCTAGTTCAGTTCTAGTTCAGTTCTAGTTCAGTTCTAGTTCAGTTCTAGTTCAGTTCTAGTTCAGTTCTAGTTCAGTTCTAGTTCAGTTCTAGTTCAGTTCTAGTTCAGTTCTAGTTCAGTTCTAGTTCAGTTCTAGTTCAGTTCTAGTTCAGTTCTAGTTCAGTTCTAGTTCAGTTCTAGTTCAGTTCTAGTTCAGTTCTAGTTCAGTTCTAGTTCAGTTCTAGTTCAGTTCTAGTTCAGTTCTAGTTCAGTTCTAGTTCAGTTCTAGTTCAGTTCTAGTTCAGTTCTAGTTCAGTTCTAGTTCAGTTCTAGTTCAGTTCTAGTTCAGTTCTAGTTCAGTTCTAGTTCAGTTCTAGTTCAGTTCTAGTTCAGTTCTAGTTCAGTTCTAGTTCAGTTCTAGTTCAGTTCTAGTTCAGTTCTAGTTCAGTTCTAGTTCAGTTCTAGTTCAGTTCTAGTTCAGTTCTAGTTCAGTTCTAGTTCAGTTCTAGTTCAGTTCTAGTTTAGTTCTAAGTCATTTCTAGTTCAGTTCTAATTCATTTCTAATTCATTTCTAATTCATTTCTAGTTCAGTTCTAGATCAGTTCTAGTTCAGTTCTAGTTCAGTTCTAGTTCAGTTCTAGTTCAGTTCAGTTCTAGTTCAGTTCAGTTCTAGTTCAGTTCTAGTTCAGTTCTAGTTCAGTTCTAGTTCAGTTCTAGTTCAGTTCTAGTTCAGTTCTAGTTCAGTTCTAGTTCAGTTCTAGTTCAGTTCTAGTTCAGTTCTAGTTCAGTTCTAGTTCAGTTCTAGTTCAGTTCTAGTTCAGTTCTAGTTCAGTTCTAGTTCAGTTCTAGTTCAGTTCTAGTTCAGTTCTAGTTCAGTTCTAGTTCAGTTCTAGTTCAGTTCTAGTTCAGTTCTAGTTCAGTTCTAGTTCAGTTCTAGTTCAGTTCTAGTTCAGTTCTAGTTCAGTTCTAGTTCAGTTCTAGTTCAGTTCTAGTTCAGTTCTAGTTCAGTTCTAGTTCAGTTCTAGTTCAGTTCTAGTTCAGTTCTAGTTCAGTTCTAGTTCAGTTCTAGTTCAGTTCTAGTTCAGTTCTAGTTCAGTTCTAGTTCAGTTCTAGTTCAGTTCTAGTTCAGTTCTAGTTCAGTTCTAGTTCAGTTCTAGTTCAGTTCTAGTTCAGTTCTAGTTCAGTTCTAGTTCAGTTCTAGTTCAGTTCTAGTTCAGTTCTAGTTCAGTTCTAGTTCAGTTCTAGTTCAGTTCTAGTTCAGTTCTAGTTCAGTTCTAGTTCAGTTCTAGTTCAGTTCTAGTTCAGTTCTAGTTCAGTTCTAGTTCAGTTCAGTTAGTTCAGTTCTAGTTCAGTTCTAGTCAGTTCTAGTTCATATTTAGTTTTAAACTAAACTTAGTGGTCACTTCCGTTACTTAAAAAATTGATATTTGAAAACTCACAAAAAATATATTTGAGCTTCCTGCAGGTAACTAACTAACAAAAATATGTACTTTCAAAATGGCCATTCAACTGAAAAATGTGAAACCATTAAAAATTGTCAAAGACTTGAAAATAATGTGATCATTTACCAACTCTTCATACAGGACATGTAACAAAAAAGTATAGGTACATTTGTTTTCAAATTATGAAAGCTTAGTTTTTTCGTATTTGCTCCTTTTTAGATTTCTACAATATTTTTTTTTTTTTGTAATAAGCAATTTCCTAGTTTTGTTCATATATAAAAATATACAATTGTTAGTATTTTTTTGTAAAATTGTTTGCACAATTTTGTTACTCTTTTAAATTATTAGAAATGTAGTTTAAGGATTTCTTTGTTTTTTTGCGTGTGTTTTTTTTTTTCATCTTTTCCTGATGTCATTGCTTAAAATGTCAGTCATGCTTAAACATTTCCCAGATGTAGTTTACACTTGTGATTTTGATGAAACTGATTGCAAACGCTTAGTCTGAGACAGACTCTATCTAGTATTCGAAGTTTCAAGTAAGGCATATGTATACATATATGTATGCGTAGTTTTACAAACACACAGATAAACATTCAAGAGTTTTTAAGGGGATGCAGTGTTTTTCAGTTGTAAGACAAATGCCATTTATTCGTTTACTCTTGTCCATTTCCTTCATTTAGAGTTAATGGTTGTCGCTGTGACACTTTTGGAATTGCAACGTAAAACGTTGAGCGTCGGTTAAAAACTAAAGATTTATCAGCTCTCATTCAACACCCCAGTAAAAACTTTCATTACCATGTAAGGGGTTAAAATGCTAAAATTTACTTACACAATAGCATTTTAAGTCATTATTTTAACACGGTGATGTCATTGGAGGCAAGTACTTACCACAAACGATTACAAGTAATTAGAAAAAGTAGTCATTGTAAATCGCATGAAAAAACGTATACAACTTCTATATCTTTACTGGCAAGATGACTAATGAATTAGAAATTATTTATATAATACATTATTAGTAAGACCTTATTAGACCACTTCTATGTAATCCAGGCGATATGTAGTAGTCATTGAAAAGTATGTTGTTAGGTAAGTAATTACAATTGAAAGCTATTACCCAGTTTTTGCTGGGACTCTATCTTTTGAAGGGAAAAATATAAACAATTCCATATTTTAAAAAAATATTCTATATGAGTTATTTATTTTCGCTTGTCGTTGCAATTATGGGACTATAATTGCAACGACATTACGATTGTTATATTGTTAATATTATATGATGTAAGCTTGTGTGAGATAATTATGTTAGTTTCTAATGATGCTTTCTTCTTAGAATTCGTGCGAAAAATGAAATTAGTCAGAATAAATTGAAAACTTACAACGAATTATAACAGACAGACGCAATTATAAGAGACAGAAAATCTAATTGAAATAATGCCTTAATCTACTGCTGCACTTGTGACTATTTCAACTACTTAGATGAAATGCACTTAAATTGATATTTAATTAATTTAAAGTTGAAACTTGACTTTAAAGTTAAGACTTTCCACTTGAGTTATTTATATGTATTACAAATATGTAATGTAAATATCGCGGAAAACTAATTAAAATAATTTTATAATTTTTAGCATAAATCAAATTTTTAATACAAACCCCAATTTTTAGGGCTGAATAATGATCTACAATTAATCTCCTAGTTCTAGTTTAATTTATTTAACTCGATTGTTAAGAATATTTAAAAACAACTACATACATATGTATGTACGACGTACATTGTACGTATATACAATTTTCACTTTTGATTATTTTTAATTTATATTACATTTTTAATTACAGGTTGTACATAGAAACAAATTCAAGGGCTTGAATTTTTTTGTAACATTTGTGTGTTCTTTCTTTATCATCGTAATTCCACTAAACTAAGCACGCGATTTTTTTATTCATTATCAGGGGTAAGTACAAATAAACATTTTATATACATACATATGTACAAACTTAGAAACAAAAAAATTGTAAATTTACATTTTTAAATTGTTCGTACAATAAATACTGTTGTTGGCGGATTTTTAGTGCAATTTTATTACAGCGAGCAAAAAATCATAATCTGTTTGCATTTAAACAGAAAACAAAAATTTCATTCATTTCTGTTAAAAATATGCTAAACGGTTAACAGTTTGTAACACTTTCATAAAAGTGGGTTAAAATATTATACTTTTATACTCTCTCTTGCGCTATGTTAATTTTACTATTGCTCTTTTCTTCAAAAAAAATGTTAACATTTTAGCTGTGAAAAGCTTTCTGAAATGTGTGTTACTGTTAAAATAAGGGAGATGATGTTTAAACAAAATTTTAATGTTACAGTGGACAGGAATTAAATAATTTGAACTAAATTAAGGTCATACATTGTTTATTGAAAACTAGTGGTGCCCGGTCCGAGTTGCAGGCTATTGATTAGCCATGTGGACTGTACAAGTAATCGGTTTTGTTATAATTGACTAAAAATTAAAACTTCGGCGCCATCTGTCGAACAAATTTAAAACTTTACAGAAACACTCTCACAATAATCAGGTGCCTTAGTTCCTGAGTTTGTCGATTACGATTACTCTTTTATATATATGTAGATTAAAAAAAATTCTTAGCTTCTTTAGAGGATCTTAAAAAGGGATGGAAAATTCACAAGTATTGTTCTTTTTTCAATACTTTTTCACATTAAAAAATAGCTAAGTCCTTTTTAACAAATCAGAAATTCCATTTTAAATTTAATAGTTTTCCTTCCATAGTCACCGATTTGAACAAAATTTTGAGAGGAAATGTACACGATCAGGAGAAATGACACCTTCTCATTAAATTTTTCTATAGCTTTAAAAGTGCTTAAAATTTAAAAAAGCCATAACTTTTTACGTGTTAAAGATAATTAAAATTTTATTTTGAAGAACCATTTTGTGAAATTATATAAAAATTTTATTTAAAATATTTTTCTCATATGTTTTTCAATAAAAGAAAAAATCAATCTTTATATTTTTTAAATTTTCATATTATGTAGCCATATTGGTTTCGGGCCTTCCATAAAATGTATAATTGGGATTCCTACTAGTTTCCGAGGTGTATATACCTTTGAAAGGATCGCCAGTTCTGAACCATATTTTCACATTGCAACCAATAAAACTACAAATCGTAAAAACCAGGAATAGTCCTCAAAATTTAAACATTTTGTACATAAATAGTCCATTTTTTTTTTCTTATAACTTCCGAATGAATCGACGGATCTGAACCACATTTTTACAATAAATAAATTAGAATTTCAAAATCTATTGTTCTAAGTACACTTAGAACGTTTTAGTTTAGAGGCATCGATATGTTGCTTGTTTTACCTTAATTCAAAAATATTTTAACAATTTGTTGATAAAAAGAGATCTTCTGAAAGAAGCTTTGTATTGGGGCATAGATATATATTTTATTAGAGAGATTTTGAGTAACATAAACGTTATTTATCAGAATTTCGTCTTGGTACTAGTGTTTATAAGTAATTTATTGACTTTTAACTCATTTTCTGTAGGGGACTTGCGGTATCATTAAGACTTATATATAACGAGCTTGGGCTGATACTACAACTAGGAGAGATGCTGGAACACTTAACATAGTTATGAGCTTTAAAGCCCTATTTGACAGATTTCAAACATTTTCAATAGGCTTCGCACAAGGTTTACATGAACCCAGAAACGAACAGACAGACGGACATAGCTTAACGACTCAGAAAGTGAATCTGAACTGATGTTTGTACTTAAGGGCCAATATTCTTGGGTACTATAAACATCAGCACAAACGCATACTAATCTCATACTCTATAGTGGTGAGATGTTCTATTATATCTTCTTTCAATTGAACACAAATTTTCTTTTTCCATTTCCTAATTGATCTCAGGAATTTTATTTAATTTTTCTGAAGAATTGCAGTCAATTTGTTATTCGTTTCTTTTTATAGCCTACACCACTATATTGGGGAGGGTATTATGCATTTGTGCTGATGTTTGTAACACCCAAAAATAGCAATCGGCTCAGAATCACTTCCTGAGTCGTTTTAGCTATGTCCGTCTGTCTGTCCGTCCGTCCGCCTGTTCGTCTGTGTGTCCATGTAAACATTGTGGGCACTCTACAGGTAGCAAATTTTTAAGATAAAATTTTATAAAATTTGGCACATAGTCTTCTATTGACCCAAAAATGGTTAAAATCGGTCCATTATTTTGTATAACCCCCGTACAACCGTACCCCCAAATTGGGCTTTTGAGCTCATAAATATGTTAAATGTTCTTGTATTACTTCAAAAGTCTTAGTTTTATATAAGACTTAATAATACTACTTGAATGTCGAAATTCACTTATATACACTAATATCACTATGATAAGTATTTTACATAAATAACTGATGTAGTCGTAAATCCCTCTACCAAAATTTATAAGGATAGGACCATATAACCCGTCTTTTAAAAAATATGAAAAAAAATAATATATATAACGTAGTCACTGGTGTAGGGTATCATATGGTCGGCCATGCCCTACTATAAATTCTTAATTGTTTCATTTGAACAATATCCATCTGGTCATATCAAAAGAATAATGTTTCTCACTTCATAATTTTATAAATCGTACATATGTATTTTTCTGTGCATAACAACAAATTAGTACTTTTATTCTTAAAAAGTTTGATTTAAGTTGAATACTTTTCCCAAACCTCAATTTTCCATACCTGATATAAAACTTTGTCTTAACATAAAGCTTTTGATTAATTTAAAACAGAACATTCTATTCAAACTGTTTAACATTATCAAGTAAAATACACTGTTACAGTTTACAGTATTTTAAATAATGTAAACGTATTCAATATTAGCATTAATTTGTTAGTGGTTTGTTAAAATCACAAGAAAATACTGTTAAAATTGATAAATATGTTTGAAAAGAAATAAATAAAATAATAAAGTCAAGTTTTGACAATGTCAATCGACAAGGTCATTGTTGAAAATCTTAAACTATATTTGTATGAAGAACATAAAGGTGGCCCCCAAAAACAGAATATTGAATTTAGCTTCTCATATCAGTAAATCCATATAAAGAATTAATATAGTTAGTTCTGTATCACCTTTGTGTTCTGTTGTGTGTTATTCCTGGGTTAATTTTAAGCAGCGAAAGACAAAGAGCACTTGCCTTCACACGCTTCTATATTTATCACTATCTGTCGATTACTCTTAAAAAATGAAGTTTTATTTAACCCAAAGTTTTATACAAAGTTAATTTCACAATTCTTTTCCAATATTTCCTAATTGCTCTCAGAATTTTTATTAAATTTTTCTAAAGAATTACAATTAATTTGTTATTTGTTTCTTTCCTTTGCAGATTAATAAAGTTTTAACAAACTTTATGACACATTTCCTTCTAAATAAGTATTTTGTTATCGAACATCATTATTTGATAATTCAAAACTTTCAAATTCCACTTTTTTTATCGCATCCTTGTTAAAGTCGTTAAACATTTTCTCAACCGTATTTCAAATGTTTGTTACTGCAAGTTGTGTACCACGATTGTATGAATCCATGAATGAATGACTGAGCAGCAAATGTATGAATGTAATAGATGGGGCTGTATGAAAGTGTTCTTTGGCAAATGTTTTTACTTGTTATTTAACTTGTACTTGTTCCGATTATTATTATCATCATAATCGTCGTCGTCATTATGTTGAAAAAAAAGAGAAAAAGATTTATTTTCGCAACATTTTAAAACAATTTGTTTTTGTTTTGTTTTCTTTTAAGGGAACTCTTCGCAGGCAGACATTTTGTTTAAATAAATAAAATAAGAATACAGTGGGTGAAAGTTGGGTTTACTTAAAGCATTACCGATTTTATACACATTTTGCTTAATTTTGCCAATAATCACAATTCTAATAAATCCATCCCTTTGTCTGTCTGAGCCCCAAGTAGAGAACTTTGGGAGAAAAATCCTTAAAAATATTCTGACATGATCAGAATTGTTTTAAAAATGTGTAAAAAAAGCACAGATCTCTTAGCAAGCAAATATCAGATCTAACAAATTATGAGAGTAACCCAGTAAAAATTCGGTAATGACTAGTACTTACAAAACAACCTACTTTTCAATGACTACTACATATCGTCTGCACTACTTTTAAGTACTCTTATAATGACTTATATATAATCAGTTACTAAAGTACTTTATTTTGAGTTTTGCCGTTTTTTACACATTTCATTTGATGGATCCATAGCAACTGTTTTTGACTCATACAGAATAAAACGACTTTCAGAAACTACTTATTTAAGTAGTTATTTGTAAGAGAGCGTGGTAAGTAGCTGCCTCCATCATGTCATCATAATAAGTTAAAATGATAATGAACAAGCTTCTTTTTAGCATTTTAACTCATTACTTTTCAATATAAGTTTTTGCTGAAAACTTTGTAATATCTAAAATTTTTAACCATATAAAGCCACATATAGAAAATGGTTTTACGTCATTAAATCTTTTAAAATGTTGTTTAATTCAACAAAAAATTAATATTCTAATAATTTCGTATTCTGAAGAATTCGATCCCTTATCTGGAAAACATTCTGGTGCTCATATTTATAATACAACAGATAATACATAATACAAAAAGCATTTATATTTATTTTCCTAAATCTTCCTAAATTTAAGTCTGCCTGCCCACTGTCCATAACAATAACAACTTGCCGGTAAATAAAGCATTAAAGCTACAAAATATGTATTTTTAACATCATATTAAACAAGCAATAAGCTGTTATTTGAAAGCGACACCAACTGTTTTAGATTGTAATATGCTTCTAACGAAAGTACATTCAAATTCCCTAATATTCAATATACAATATTGTAATTACTGTTGTTGTAACAATTTTCTGTCTTGTTCTTTTTTTTTATAAAAAAAAAAAACTTTTTTCATAAAAAATTTAAATTGTTGTCAATTTACGTTAAATTAGGCAAAACTCAAAAACAACAACAAATTTACAACCGACACATGTGCCGCCGTCTAACACCAAAAATTATTAACACCCAACCACCCAGATTCTTTCATTTACAGGATATGTTTGCTAAATACTTTTTCATACTTTCACTGCCCAATGAAAAAGGGGAATGAATCAACAAACAAATCACCCTTATGTTTTCACAACAATCACTTTTGGATGGGAAATAAAAGTGATCACATATTATCGTTGTTTTGGCTCTATCTCTTATAGTTTCCAAAATAAATGGACTTTTATGTTTTCACCCAAAAAATAGATTTTTGATGGAAAATTAAAGTGATCACAGATTATCGTTGTTTTGGCTCTATCTCTTATAGTTTCCAAAATAAATGGACTTTTATGTTTTCATCCAAAAAAATCACTTTTTGATGGGAAATAAAAGTGATCACAGATTATCGTTGTTTTGGCTCTATCTCTTATAGTTTCCAAAATAAATGTTTTCACCCAAAAAAAATCGATTTTTGATGGAAATTAAAAGTGATCACAGATTATCGTTGTTTTGGCTCTATCTCTTACAGTTTCCAAAATAAATGGACTTTTATGTTTTCACCCAAAAAAATCGATTTTTGATGGAAAATAAAAGTGATCACAGATTATCGTTGTTTTGGCTCTATCTCTTATAGTTTCCAAAATAAATGGACTTTTATGTTTTCACCCAAAAAAAAATCGATTTTTGATAGAAAATAAAAGTGATCACAGATTATCGTTATTTTGGCTCTATCTTTTTTTATAGTTTCCAAAATAAATGGACTTTTATGATATCACCCAAAAAATCGATTTTTGATGGAAAATAAAAGTGATCACAGATTATCGTTGTTTTGGCTCTATCTCTTATAGTTTCCAAAATAAATGGACTTTTATGTTTTCACCCAAAAAAATCGATTTTTGATGGAAAATAAAATGGACTTTTATATTTTCACCCAAAAAAAACACTTTCTGAAGTGATCAAAGATTATCGTTTTTTTGGCTCTATCTCTTATAGTTTCGTGGTTTTGGCTCTATCTCTTATAGTTTCCAAAATAAGTGGACTTTTATGTTTTCACCCAAAAAATCGATTTTTTTTGGAAATTATAAGAGATAGAGCCAAAACAACGATAATCTGTGATCAATTTTATTTACCATCAAAAATCGATTTTTTTTGGGTGAAAAATTAAAAGTCCATTTATTTTGGAAACTATCAATTTTTGATGGGAAATAAAATTGATCACAGATTATCCTTGTTTTGTCTCTATCTCTTATAGTTTCCAAAATAAATGGACTTTTATGTTTTCACCCAAAAAAATCAATTTTTGATGGAAAACAAAAGTGATCAGAGATTATCGTTGTTTTGGCTCTATCTCTTATAGTTTCCAAAATAAATGGACTTTTATGTTTTCACCCAAAATATCACTTTTTGATGGGAAATAAAAGTGATCACAGATTATCGTTGTTTTGGCTCTATCTTTTATAGTTTCCAAAATAAATGGACTTTTATGTTTTCATCCAAAAAATCGATTTTTGATGGAAAATAAAAGTGATCACAGATTATCGTTGTTTTGGCTCTATCTCTTATAGTTTCCAAAATAAATGGACATTTATGTTTTCACCTAAAAAATAGCTTTTTGATGGGAAATAAAAGTGATCACAGATTATCGTTGTTTTGGCTCTATCTCTTATAGTTTCCAAAATAAATGGACTTTTATGTTTTCACCCAAAAAAATCACTTTTTGATGGGAAATAAAAGTGATCACAGATCACAGATAAATGGACTTTTATATTTTCACCCAAAAAAATCACTTTTTGAAGTGATCACAGATTATCGTTGTTTTGGTTCTATCTCTTATAGTTTCCAAAATAAATGGACTTTTATGTTTTCACCCAAAAAATAGCTTTTTGATGGGAAATAAAAGTGATCACAGATTATCGTTGTTTTGGCTCTATCTCTTATCTCTTTTATGTTTTCACCCAAAAAAATCACTTTTTGATGGGAAATAAAAGTGATCACAGATCACAGATAAATGGGCTTTTATATTTTCACCCAAAAAAATCAATTTTTGAGGTGATCACAGATTATCGTGGTTTTGGCTCTATCTCTTATAGTTTCCAAAATAAATGGACTTTTATGTTTTTACCCAAAAAATCACTTTTTGATGGGAAATAAAAGTGATTACAGATTATCGTTGTTTTGGCTCTATCTCTTATAGTTTCCGAAATAAATGGACTTTTATGTTTTCACCCAAAAAATCAATTTTTGATGGAAAATAAAAGCGATCACAAATTATCGTTGTTTTGGCCCTATCTCCTATAGTTTCCAAAATAAATGGACTTTTATGTTTTCACCCAAAAAAGTCACTTTTTGATGGGAAATAAATGTGATCACAGATTATCGTTGTTTTGGCTCTATCTCTTATAGTTTCCAAAATAAATGGACTTTTATGTTTTCACCCAAAAAAAATCAATTTTTGATGGAAAATAAAAGTGATCACAGATTATCGTTGTTTTTGGCTCCATCTCTTATAGTTTCCAAAATAAACGGACTTTTATGTTTTCACTCAAAATAATCGATTTTTGATGGAAAATAAAAGCGATCACAAATTATCGTTGTTTTGGCCCTATCTGCTATAGTTTCCAAAATAAATGGACTTTTATGTTTTCACCCAAAAAAATCAATTTTTGATGGAAAATAACAGTAATCACAGATTATCTTTGTTTTGGCTCTATCTCTTATAGTTTCCAAAATAAATGGACTTTTATGTTTTCATCCAAAAAATCACTTTTTGATGGGAAATAAAAGTGATCACAGATTATCGTTGTTTTGGCTCTATCTCTTATAGTTTCCAAAATAAATGGACTTTTATGTCTTCACCCAAAAAAATCGATTTTTGATGGAAAATAAAAGTGATCACAGATTATCGTTGTTTTGGCTCTATCTTTTATAGTTTCCAAAATAAATGGACTTTTATATTTTCACCCAAAAAAATCACTTTTTGAAGTGATCACAGATTATTGTTGTTTTGGCTCTATCGCTTATAGTTTCCAAAATAAATATATAGACGAAAAATAAAAGTGATCACAGATTATCGTTGTTTTGGCTCTATCTCTTATAGTCTCATAAAAGTACTTTTATGTTTTCACCCAAAAAAATCGATTTTGATGGGAAATAAAAGTGATCACAGGTTATCATTGTTTTGGACCTATCTCTCATAGTTTCCAAAATAAATGGACTTTTATATTTTCACCCAAAAAATCACTTTTTGAAGTGATCACAGATTATCGTTGTTTTGGCTCTATCTCTTATAGTTTCAAAATAAATGGACTTTGATGTTTTCACCCAAAAAATCGATTTTTGATGCAAAATAATCGATTTTTGATGATCACAGATTATCGTTGTTTTGGCTCTATCTCTTATAGTTTTCAAAATAAATGGACTTTTATGTTTTCACCCAAAAAAATCGATTTTTGATGGAAAATAAAAGTGATCACAGATTATCGTTGTTTTGGCTCTATCTCTTATAGTCTCATAAAAGTACTTTTATGTTTTCACCCAAAAAATCGCTTTTTGATGGGAAATAAAAGTGATCACTTATCTTTGTTTTGGCTCTATCTCTTATAGTTTCCAAAATAAATGGACTTTTATGTTTTCATCCAAAAAATCACTTTTTGATGGGAAATAAAAGTGATCACAGATTATCGTTGTTTTGGCTCTATCTCTTATAGTTTCCAAAATAAATGGACTTTTATGTTTTCATCCAAAAAATCACTTTTTGATGGGAAATAAAAGTGATCACAGATTATCGTTGTTTTGGCTCTATCTCTTATAGTTTCCAAAATAAATGAACTTTTATGTTTTCACCAAAAAAATCGATTTTTGATGGAAAATAAAAGTGATCACAGATTATCGTTGTTTTGGCTCTATCTCTTATAGTTTCCAAAATAAATGGACTTTTATGTTTTCACCCAAAAAATCGATTTTTGATGGAAAATAATCGATTTTTGATGATCACAGATTATCGTTGTTTTGGCTCTATCTCTTATAGTTTTCAAAATAAACGGACTTTTATGTTTTCACCCAAAAAAATCGATTTTTGATGGAAAATAAAAGTGATCACAGATTATCGTTGTTTTGGCTCTATCTCTTATAGTTTCCAAAATAAACGGACTTTTATGTTTTCACCCAAAAAAATCGATTTTTGATGGAAAATAAAAGTGATCACAGATTATCGTTGTTTTGGCTCTATCTCTTATAGTTTCCAAAATAAACGGACTTTTATGTTTTCACTCAAAATAATCGATTTTTGATGGAAAATAAAAGTGATCACAGATTATCGTTGTTTTGGCTCTATCTCTTATAGTTTCCAAAATATATGGACTTTTATGTTTTCATCCAAAAAATCACTTTTTGATGCGAAATAAAAGTGATCACAGATTATCGTTGTTTTGGCTCTATATCTTATAGTTTCCAAAATAAACGGACTTTTATGTTTTCACTCAAAATAATCGGTTTTTGATGGAAAATAAAAGTGATCTCGGATTATCGTTGTTTTGGCTCTATCTCTTATAGTTTCCAAAATAAATGGACTTTTATGTTTTCACCCAAAAAATCGGTTTTTGATGGAAAATAAAAGTGATCTCGGATTATCGTTGTTTTGGCTCTATCTCTTATAGTTTCCAAAATAAATGGACTTTTATGTTTTCACCCAAAAAATCGACTTTTTATGGGAAATAAAAGTGATCACAGATTATCGTTGTTTTGGCTGTATCTCTTATAGTTTCCAAAATAAATGGACTTTTATGTTTTCACCCAAAAAAATCACTTTTTGATGGGAAATAAAAGTGATCACAGATTATCGTTGTTTTGGCTCTATCTCTTATAGTTTCCAAAATAAATGGACTTTTATGTTTTCACCCAAAAAATCGCTTTTTGATGGGAAATAAAAGTGATCACGGATTATCTTTGTTTTGGCTCTATCTCTTATAGTTTCCAAAATAAATGGACTTATGTTTTCACCCAAAAAAAATCGATCTTTGATGGAAAATAATCGATTTTTGATAATCACAGATTATCGTTGTTTTGGCTCTATCTCTTATAGTTTCCAAAATAAATGGACTTTCACCCAAAAAATCGATTTTTGATGGGAAATAAAAGTGATCACAGATTATCATTGTTTTGGCTCTATCTCTTATAGTTTCCAAAATAAATGGACTTTTATGTTTTCACCCAAAAAATCACTTTTTGATGGGAAATAAAAGTGATCACAGATTATCGTTGTTTTGGCTCTATCTCTCATAGCCTCCAAAATAAATGGACTTTTATATTTTCACCCAAAAAAATCACTTTTTGAAGTGATCACAGATTATCGTTGTTTTGGCTCTATCTCTTATAGTTTCCAAAATAAATGGACTTTTATGTTTTCACCCCAAAAAAATCACTTTTTGATGGGAAATAAAAGTGATCACAGATTATCGTTGTTTTGGCTCTATCTCTCATAGCCAGTGATGCCAGGAGATTTTTTTCAGAAATCCCTACGCTAATGAGAAAAATCCCTTTTTTCCCTACACCCACTTTTTATTTTCCCTACATTTTTCCCTACACTACTTTTTTTCCATTTTTTTCAAAGTTTATCTTAAAAAAATACAAAAATAACATCAAAAACTAAAATATTAGCTCCGTTTTATAATATACATATATGTATGTATTTTTTTTTTAATTTTTAGGAATGAAATTTCTAGAATTTAAATTTTAAATTTTTTTCTTTCAATTTTACATCATACAAATCTTCCAACCCTGACTCTTCAGTTAATATTAAAAAAAAAAAACAATTGAAAGATTTATGGCAGTATATCGAATCGTGATAAAAATTTATTTTATGTGCCTCCAACAAAAAAATTTTCATAAATAATTATTTTAAATAAGGTTTACTTTTGCGTTTACTTTTTGCGGTTTACTTTTATAAATTTTCAGAACATTAAATTCATTTTTTCAATCCTGTGTTACTGCATTAAGCCCCCGACTACTCTATCTATAAGGAGTCAGAATATATCGCCCTACAGGATTGGCATAATCCAAAAAGTCGTTTCAAGAAAAATGGATATGAATATTTAATGACATTTAACTATTTTTTTAATAACTTTTAAACAAATCAAGGGATTTTAAAAATCCAGATTCAGATAGTTGAGGTTAATATGTTTCTCATCTAAATTGAAATTAAATTTTTAGTTGTCTAATATTCACAAAAACGTGGGTTTTAGTTTTTACGTCGATTTCACATCGAAAATAATAGACATATTTGAAATTTGATAAATCTATATGAAAGATTTTAGTATGTCGCATGTTTTGAAGACCTTAGTTCAAGAAAGCCGAATTTTGGATTATGCCAGTCTTGTAGCGATATGTGGGTACATATATTGTAGAAATTACAAGCGGAATTTTTACTAACGATACACTTAAAACTGATTTCATTTTTAATTTAAAAGTTTAATACATGAAAGAGTATATTTTTAGTTGTTAAAAACTATGAAATTGAAAAATCCCTACAATTTGACAATAGTAAGAAATCTTTCCCTTTTTCCCTACACGTGAAATTTTTGAAAAAAATCCCTACAAAAAGGGAAAAATCCCTACACTTGGCATCACTGCTCATAGCCTCCAAAATAAATGGACTTTTATATTTTCACCCAAAAAAATCACTTTTTGAAGTGATCACAGATTATCGTTGTTTTGGCTCTATCTCTTATAGTTTCCAAAATAAATGGACTTTTATGTTTTCACCCAAAAAAATCACTTTTTGTTGGGAAATAAAAGTGATCACAGATTATCTTTGTTCTGGCTCTATCTCTTATAGTTTCCAAAATAAATGGACTTTTATGTTTTCACCCAAAAAAATCATTTTTGATGGGAAATAAAAGTGATCACAGATTGTCTATCTCTTATAGTTTCTAAAATAAATGGACTTTTATGTTTTCACCCAAAAAAATAACTTTTTGTTGGGAAATAAAAGTGATCACAGATTATCGTTGTTTTGGCTCTATCTCTTATAGTTACCAAAATAAATGGACTTTTATATTTTCACCCAAAAAATCACTTTTTGAAGTGATCACAGATTATCGTTGTTTTGGCTCTATCTCTTATAGTTTTCAAAATAAACGGACTTTTATGTTTTCACCCAAAAAAATCGATTTTTGATGGAAAATAAAAGTGATCAAAGATTATCGTTGTTTTGGCTCTATCTCTTATAGTTTCCAAAATAAATGGACTTTTATGTTTTCACCAAAAAAAAATCGATTTTTGATGGAAAATAAAAGTGATCACAGATTATCGTTGTTTTGGCTCTATCTCTTATAGTTTCCAAAATAAATGGACTTTTATGTTTTCACCCAAAAATCGATTTTTTATGGGAAATAAAAGTGATCACAGATTATCGTTGTTTTGGCTCTCTCTCTTATAGTTTCCAAAATAAATGGACTTTTATGTTTTCACCAAAAAAAAAATCGATTTTTGATGGAAAATAAAAGTGATCACAGATTATCGTTGTTTTGGCTGTATCTCTTATAGTTTCCAAAATAAATGGACTTTTATGTTTTCACCCAAAAAAATCACTTTTTGATGGGAAATAAAAGTGATCACAGATTATCGTTGTTTTGGCTCTATCTCTTATAGTTTCCAAAATAAATGGACTTTTATGTTTTAACCCAAAAATCGATTTTTGATGGAAAATAAAAGTGATCACAGATTATCGTTGTTTTGGCTCTATCTCTTATAGTTTCCAAAATAAATGGACTTTTATGTTTTCACCCAAAAAAATCACTTTTTGATGGGAAATAAAAGTGATCACAGATTATCATTGTTTTGGCTCTATCTCTTATAGTTTCCAAAATAAATGGACTTTTATGTTTTCACCCAAAAATCACTTTTTGATGGGAAATAAAAGTGATCACAGATTATCATTGTTTTGGCTCTATCTCTTATAGTTTCCAAAATAAATGGACTTTTATGTTTTCACCCAAAAAATCATTTTTGATGGGAAATAAAAGTGATCACAGATTGTCTATCTCTTATAGTTTCCAAAATAAATGGACTTTTATGTTTTCACCCAAAAAATAACTTTTGTTGGGAAATAAAAGTGATCACAGATTATCGTTGTTTTGGCTCTATCTCTTATAGTTTCCAAAATAAATGGACTTTTATGTTTTCACCCAAAAAATCACTTTTTGATGGGAAATAAAAGTGATCACAGATTATCGTTGTTTTGGCTCTATCTCTTATAGTTTCCAAAATAAATGGACTTTTATGTTTTAACCTAAAAAATCGATTTTTGATGGAAAATAAAAGTGATCACAGATTATCATTGTTTTGGCTCTATCTCTTATAGTTTCCAAATAAATGGACTTTTATGTTTTAACCCAAAAAATCGATTTTTGATGGAAAATAAAAGTGATCACAGATTATCGTTGTTTTGGCTCTATCTCTTATAGTTTCCAAAATAAATGGACTTTTATGTTTTCACCCAAAAAAAATCACTTTTTGATGGGAAATAAAAGTGATCACAGATTATCATTGTTTTGGCTCTATCTCTTATAGTTTCCAAAATAAATGGACTGTTATGTTTTCACCCCAAAAAATCACTTTTTGATGGGAAATAAAAGTGATCACAGATTGTCTTTGTTCTGGCTCTATCTCTTATAGTTTCCAAAATAAATGGACTTTTATGTTTTCACCCAAAAAAATCATTTTTGATGGGAAATAAAAGTGATCACAGATTATCGTTGTTTTGGCTCTATCTCTTATAGTTTCCAAAATAAATGGACTTTTATGTTTTTCATCCAAAAAAATAACTTTTTGTTGGGAAATAAAAGTGATCACAGATTATCGTTGTTTTGGCTCTATCTCTTATAGTTTCCAAAATAAATGGACTTTTATATTTTCACCCAAAAAAATCACTTTTTTGAAGTGATCACAGATTATCGTTGTTTGGCTCTATCTCTTATAGTTTCCAAAATAAATGGACTTTTATGTTTTCACCCAAAAAATCGATTTTTGATGGAAAATAATCGATTTTTGATGATCACAGATTATCGTTGTTTTGGCTCTATCTCTTATAGTTTTCAAAATAAATGGACTTTTATGTTTTCACCCAAAAAAAATCGATTTTTTGATGGGGAAAATAAAAGTGATCACAGATTATCGTTGTTTTGGCTCTATCTCTTATAGTTTCCAAAATAAATGGACTTTTATGTTTTCACCCAAAAAAATCATTTTGATGGGAAATAAAAGTGATCACAGATTATCGTTGTTTTTGGCTCTATCTCTTATAGTTCCAAAATAAATGGACTTTTATGTTTTCACCCAAAAAAATCACTTTTTGATGGGAAATAAAAGTGATCACAGATTATTTTTGTTTTGGCTCTATCTCTTATAGTTTCCAAAATAAATGGACATTTATGTTTTCACCCAAAAAATCGCTTTTTGATGGAAAATAAAAGTGATCACAGATTATCGTTGTTTTGGCTCTATCTCTTATAGTTTCCAAAATAAATGGACTTTTATGTTTTCACCCAAAAAAATCATTTTTGATGGGAAATAAAAGTGATCACAGATTATCGTTGTTTTGGCTCTATCTCTTATAGTTTCCAAAATAATGGACTTTTATGTTTTCACCCAAAAAAAATCACTTTTTGATTATAGTTTCCAAAATAAATGGACTTTTATGTTTTCACCCAAAAAAATCACTTTTTGATGGGAAATAAAAGTGATCACAGATTATTTTTGTTTTGGCTCTATCTCTTATAGTTTCCAAAATAAATGGACATTTATGTTTTCACCCAAAAAATCGCTTTTTGATGGGAAATAAAAGTGATCACAGATTATCTTTGTTTTGGCTCTATCTCTTATAGTTTCCAAAATAAATGGACTTTTATATTTTCACCCAAAAAATCACATTTGAAGTGATCACAGATTATCTTTGTTTTGGCTCTATCTCTTATAAGTTTCCAAAAATAAATGGACTTTTATGTTTTCAACCAAAAAATCGATTTTTGATGGTAAATAAAATTGATCACAGATTATCGTTGTTTTGGCTCTATCTCTTATAGTTTCCAAAATAAATGAACTTTTATGTTTTCACCCAAAAAATCGATTTTTGATGGAAAATAAAAGTGATCACAGATTATCGTTGTTTTGGCTCTATCTCTTAAAGTTTCCAAATAAATGAACTTTTATGTTTTCACCCCAAAAAAATCAATTTTTGATGGAAAATAAAAGTGATCACAGATTATAGTTGTCTGGGCTCTATCTCTTCAAGTTTCCAAAATAAATGAACTTTTATGTTTTCACCCAAAAAAATCAATTTTTGATGGAAAATAAAAGTGATCACAGATTATCGTTGTTTTGGCTCTATCTCTTATAGTTTCCGAAATAAATGGACTTTTATGTTTTTCACCAAAAAAAAATCGATTTTTGATTTAAAATAACGTGATCACAGATTATCGTTGTTTTGGCTCTATCTCTTATAGTTTTCAAAATATATGGACTTTTATGTTTTCACCCAAAAAATCACTTTTGATGGGAAATAAAAGTGATCACAGATTATCGTTGTTTTGGCTCTATCTCTTATAGTTTCCAAAATAAATGGACTTTTATGTTTTCACCCAAAAAATCACTTTTTGATGGGAAATAAAAGTGATCACAGATTATCGTTGTTTTGGCTCTATCTCTTATAGTTTCCGAAATAAATGGACTTTTATGTTTTCACCAAAAAAAATCGATTTTTGATTTAAAATAAAGTGATCACAGATTATCGTTGTTTTGGCTCTATCTCTTATAGTTTTCAAAATATATGGACTTTTATGTTTTCACCCAAAAAATCACTTTTTGATGGGAAATAAAAGTGATCACAGATTATCGTTGTTTTGGCTCTATCTCTTATAGTTTCCAAAATAAATGGACTTTTATGTTTTCACCCAAAAAATCACTTTTTGGTGGGAAATAATCGATTTTTGATCACAGGTTATCATTGTTTTGGCTCTATCTCTTATAGTTTCCAAAATAAATGGACTTATGTTTTCACCCAAAAAAATTGATTTTTGATGGAAAATAATCGATTTTTGATAATCACAGATTATCGTTGTTTTGGCTCTATCTCTTATAGTTTCCAAAATAAATGGACTTTCACCCAAAAAATCGATTTTTGATGGGAAATAAAAGTGTTCACAGATTATCGTTGTTTTGGCTCTATCTCTTATAGTTTCCAAAATAAATGGACTTTTATGTTTTCACCCAAAAAATCACTTTTTGATGGGAAATAAAAGTGATCACAGATTATCGTTGTTTTGGCTCTATCTCTTATAGTTTCCAAAATCTCTATCTCTTATAGTTTCCAAAATAAATGGACTTTTATGTTTTCACCCAAAAAAAATCAATTTTGATGGGAAATAAAAGTGATCACAGGTTATCATTATTTTGGCTCTATCTCTTATAGTTTCCAAAATAAATGGACTTTTATGTTTTCACCCAAAAAATCACTTTTTGAAGTGATCACAGATTATCATTGTTTTGGCTCTATCTCTTGTAGTTTCCAAAATAAGTGGACTTTTATGTTTTTACCCAAAAAATCGATTTTTGATGGAAAATAATCGATTTTTGATAATCACAGATTATCGTTGTTTGGCTCTATCTCTTATAGTTTCCAAAATAAATGGACTTTTATGTTTTCACCAAAAAAATCGATTTTTGATGGGAAATAAAAGTGATCACAGATTATCGTTTGTTTTGGCTCTATCTCTTATAGTTTCCAAAATAAATGGACTTTTATGTTTTCACCCAAAAAAATCGATTTTTTATCACAGGTTATCATTGTTTTGGCTCTATCTCTTATAGTTTCCAAAATAAATGGACTTATGTTTTCACCCAAAAAAAAATCGATTTTTGACGGAAAATAATCGATTTTTGATAATCACAGATTATCGTTGTTTTGGCTCTATCTCTTATAGTTTCCAAAATAAATGGACTTTCACCCAAAAAATCGATTTTTGATGGGAAATAAAAGTGATCACAGATTATCGTTGTTTTGGCTCTATATCTTACAGTTTCCAAAATAAATGGACTTTTATGTTTTCACCCAAAAAATCACTTTTTGATGGGAAATAAAAGTGATCACAGATTATCGTTGTTTTGGCTCTATCTCTTATAGTTTCCAAAATAAATGGACTTTTATGTTTTCACCCAAAAAATCGATTTTTTATGGGAAATAAAAGTGATCACAGATTATCGTTGTTTTGGCTCTATCTCTTATAGTTTCCAAAATAAATGGACTTTTATGTTTTCACCAAAAAAAAATCGATTTTTGATGGAAAATAAAAGTGATCACAGATTATCGTTGTTTTGGCTCTATCTCTTATAGTTTCCAAAATAAATGGACATTTATGTTTTCACCTAAAAAATAGCTTTTTGATGGGAAATAAAAGTGATCACAGATTATCGTTGTTTTGGCTCTATCTCTTATAGTTTCCAAAATAAATGGACTTTTATGTTTTCACCCAAAAAAATCACTTTTTGATGGGAAATAAAAGTGATCACAGATCACAGATAAACGGACTTTTATATTTTCACCCAAAAAATCACTTTTGAAGTGATCACAGATTATCGTTGTTTTGGCTCTATCTCTTATAGTTTCCAAAATAAATGGACTTTTATGTTTTCACCCAAAAAATCACTTTTTGATGGGAAATAAAAGTGATCACAGATTATCGTTGTTTTGGCTCTATCTCCTATAGTTTCCGAAATAAATGGACTTTTTATGTTTTCACCAAAAAAAAATCGATTTTTGATTTAAAATAAAAGTGATCACAGATTATCGTTGTTTTGGCTCTATCTCTTATAGTTTTCAAAATATATGGACTTTTATGTTTTCACCCAAAAAATCACTTTTTGATGGGAAATAAAAGTGATCACAGATTATCGTTGTTTTGGCTCTATCTTTTATAGTTTCCAAAATAAATGGACTTTTATGTTTTCACCCAAAAAATCACTTTTTGGTGGGAAATAATCGATTTTTGATCACAGGTTATCATTGTTTTGGCTCTATCTCTTATAGTTTCCAAAATAAATGGACTTATGTTTTCACCCAAAAAAATTGATTTTTGATGGAAAATAATCGATTTTTGATAATCACAGATTATCGTTGTTTTGGCTCTATCTCTTATAGTTTCCAAAATAAATGGACTTTCACCCAAAAATCGATTTTTGATGGGAAATAAAAGTGTTCACAGATTATCGTTGTTTTGGCTCTATCTCTTATAGTTTCCAAAATAAATGGACTTTTATGTTTTCACCCAAAAAATCACTTTTTGATGGGAAATAAAAGTGATCACAGATTATCGTTGTTTTGGCTCTATCTCTTATAGTTTCCAAAATCTCTATCTCTTATAGTTTCCAAAATAAATGGACTTTTATGTTTTCACCCAAAAAAAATCAATTTTGATGGGAAATAAAAGTGATCACAGGTTATCATTATTTTGGCTCTATCTCTTATAGTTTCCAAAATAAATGGACTTTTATGTTTTCACCCAAAAAATCACTTTTTGAAGTGATCACAGATTATCATTGTTTTGGCTCTATCTCTTGTAGTTTCCAAAATAAGTGGACTTTTATGTTTTTACCCAAAAAATCGATTTTTGATGGAAAATAATCGATTTTTGATAATCACAGATTATCGTTGTTTTGGCTCTATCTCTTATAGTTTCCAAAATAAATGGACTTTTATGTTTTCACCAAAAAAATCGATTTTTGATGGGAAATAAAAGTGATCACAGATTATCGTTGTTTTGGCTCTATCTCTTATAGTTTCCAAAATAAATGGACTTTTATGTTTTCACCCAAAAAAAATCGATTTTTTATCACAGGTTATCATTGTTTTGGCTCTATCTCTTATAGTTTCCAAAATAAATGGACTTATGTTTTCACCCAAAAAAAATCGATTTTTGATGGAAAATAATCGATTTTTGATAATCACAGATTATCGTTGTTTTGGCTCTATCTCTTATAGTTTCCAAAATAAATGGACTTTCACCCAAAAAATCGATTTTTGATGGGAAATAAAAGTGATCACAGATTATCGATGTTTTGGCTCTATATCTTATAGTTTCCAAAATAAATGGACTTTTATGTTTTCACCCAAAAAATCACTTTTTGATGGGAAATAAAAGTGATCACAGATTATCGTTGTTTTGGCTCTATCTCTTATAGTTTCCAAAATAAATGGACTTTTATGTTTTCACCCAAAAAATCGATTTTTTATGGGAAATAAAAGTGATCACAGATTATCGTTGTTTTGGCTCTATCTCTTATAGTTTCCAAAATAAATGGACTTTTATGTTTTCACCAAAAAAAAATCGATTTTTGATGGAAAATAAAAGTGATCACAGATTATCGTTGTTTTGGCTCTATCTCTTATAGTTTCCAAAATAAATGGACATTTATGTTTTCACCTAAAAAATAGCTTTTTGATGGGAAATAAAAGTGATCACAGATTATCGTTGTTTTGGCTCTATCTCTTATAGTTTCCAAATAAATGGACTTTTATGTTTTCACCCAAAAAAATCACTTTTTGATGGGAAATAAAAGTGATCACAGATCACAGATAAACGGACTTTTATATTTTCACCCAAAAAATCACTTTTTGAAGTGATCACAGATTATCGTTGTTTTGGCTCTATCTCTTATAGTTTCCAAAATAAATGGACTTTTATGTTTTCACCCAAAAAATCACTTTTGATGGGAAATAAAAGTGATCACAGATAATCGTTGTTTTGGCTCTATCTCTTATAGTTTCCAAAATAAATTGACTTTTATATTTTCACCCAAAAAAATAGATTTTTGTTGGAAAATAAAAGTGATCGCAGATAATCGTTGTTTTGGCTCTATCTCTTATAGTTTCCAAAATACATGGACTTTTATGTTTTCACCCAAAAAATCACTTTTTGATGGAAAATAAGACTGATCACAGATTATCGTTGTTTTGGCTCTATCTCTTATAGTTTCCAAAATAAATGGACTTTTATATTTTCACCCCAAAAAAAATCGATTTTTGATGGAAAATAAAAGTGATCACAGATTATCGTTGTTTTGGCTCTATCTCTTATAGTTTCCAAAATAAATGGACTTTTATGTTTTCACCCAAAAAATCACTTTTTGATGGGAAATAAAAGTGATCACAGATTATCGTTGTTTTGGCTCTATCTCTTATAGTTTCCAAAATATATGGACTTTTATGTTTTCACCCAAAAAATCGATTTTGATGGAAAATAAAAGTGATCATAGATTATCGTTGTTTTGGCTCTATCTCTTATAGTTTCCAAAATAAATGGACTTTTATGTTTTACCCAAAAAATCAATTTTTGATGGAAAATAAAAGTGATTACAGATTATCGTTGTTTTTGCTCTATCTCTTATAGTTTCCAAAATAAATGGACTTTTATATTTTCACCCCAAAAAAATCGATTTTTGATCGAAAATAAAAGTGATCACAGATTTGTTATGTATTTAAAAGTAAGTTATTATAATTGTTTAAACTCTCTTAAATATGTAAGCTCTCTTAGTTACACTATCATAAGTTACTACTTTCATGTATATAAAGAATTCACTTATGTATAATAAAGCAGTCTTTCAGTGAACTCGATCACGCTTGTTTCAATTATAACATTGGCGACGAGGCTAATGGTGAAAGACGAGAAAAATAAAGACGAAAGTTTTAATGAAGAAGTGGAAATGGCTAAATTTATCGGTACGGCTGACCCTTTTATATTAGGAGACGATTTTAGTTTATACGTTCGAAGACTAGACCATTTATTTAAATTGAATGCTGTTAAAGATTCAGAAAAGGTCGGTTTCTTATGCAGCTTTGGTGGTGCAGAGTTATACAAGATTATTGTGTCCTTAACTTCTCCTAAAACAGAAGACGATTTTTCTTACACCGAATTGATAGCTAAGTTACAAAATCATTTGAAACCCAAAAGAAATATTATTGCTGAATGCTATAAATTCTTCAAAACCAGTAGAACAATGGGTCAAAATTTGGCAGATTTTGTGATCGATCTTAAACAACAAGCACAATATTGTGAATTTGGTGATTTTTTAAATAGAGCATTGATAATTCAATTTGTTTGTGGAGTTGGTGACGAAAAAATACAACAAGATTATCATTGTTTTGGCTCTATCTCTTATAGTTTCCAAAATAAATGGACTTTATGTTTTCACCCAAAAAAACACTTTTTGATGGGAAATAAAAGTGATCACAGATTATCGTTGTTTTGGCTCTATCTCTTGTAGTTTCCCAAATAAATACACTTTTTGATGGAAAATAAAAGTGATCACAGATTATCGTTGCTTTGGCTCTATCTCTTATAGTTTCCAAAATAAATGGACTCTTATATTTTCACCCAAAAAATAACTTTTTGAAGTGATCACAGATTATCGTTGTTTTGGCTCTATCTCTTATAGTTTCTATAATAAATGGACTTTTATGTTTTCACCCAAAAAAATTGATTTTTGATGGGAAATAAAAGTGATCACAGATTATCGTTGTTTTGGATCTATCTCTTATAGTTTCTAAAATAAATGGACTTTTATGTTTTCACCCAAAAAAATAGATTTTTGATGGGAAATGGAAGTGATCACAGATTATCGTTGTTTTGGCTCTATCTCTTATAGTTTCCAAAATAAATGGACTTTTATATTTTCACCCAAAAAATCACTTTTTTTTGGCTCTATCTCTTATAGTTTCCAAAATAATGCACTTTTATGTTTTCACCCAAAAATCACTTTTTAATGGAAAATAAAAGTGATCACAGATTATCGTTGTTTTGGCCCTATCTCTTCTAGTTTCCAAAATAAATGGTAAAGTATTTTATTAGACAGTCGTCGACCTCCTTTTTGTGTCTTTTCGACAGCGGTTCCAATTGTGGTCAAGCTGTAAGTTGTTAACTTTTAAAGTAAAATAAGTCATTGTATGATAAACATATACAAAATGTGTTAATTTTTTTCATTCTTTCTATGTTTGTTTCTGTTAAATTAAAATTTCTTTCTCTTGTTTAAAGCCAACGGTTCTTAATAGCTTTATAAGATTTGATAATACAGCATGTTGTAAGTAAATACAATTTATATAGAGACTAATTCGCTAAAATGAAAGGTCTCGGCCAATTGTTCAGGCACACAGTCAGTCTAGCACCCTTTTAAATCATTAAATCCTTTTTTCATTTTTGACTAACCAAATAAAAAGCCTAATTTGCATACTCGCCGTTTATAGCCTGGTATTTAGCTAACAAGGTCAGTTAAGTTTAATATTAGGATTTTTCACATAATTGAACATTGTTTTTAAAGATATGAAAAAAAGAAGAAAGTTAAATGGAGTAACCAACTGGTTTTTTATACATTTCTTAACTTTTTTGTTTTGCCATTTTATGTTTAGGTCAGTGTGAAAATGTCATAAAAATAATGAAGTTTTTTCAGCTTAAACATTTGATGGAATTTTTTAATTTAATAACGATTTTTTAGCTCTTTTTCCAATATAATACTTAGTGCTTAGTTTAAATTAACCATTTAAAATAAGTATTTTAACATTAAATTTTTTAAGTTTAAACATCAAGTAGAGAATAAAGAAGAGGTAATGATGCTATTTTAGTTAGAGAATTGATAAACAAAGAGGGAGAGAAAGAGTAAAGGGAATTTAAAATAACTGTAAATATTAATAATATTCAAAAGTATAATCAGTAATACGATCGACTTGAACTGAGAAGTGCAGTACAGTTAAATTGCAATTAAATAATAAAAAAGTATAATATTAAAATTAATAATTTATAAAAAAAATATCCTTAATAAAAATCAACATCGGTTATACAAAAAATGTCCATCCGTCTGATGTTCAAAATCAATAAAAACACCTACATATGTCATTTAAGCACGCTTCACACGAGCACACAAGTAATATGATCTGTCAACGCAATATGTAATGAAACCATCACACATTTAGAGAAAATACGGATGGAAAATTTGACAGTCGTATGGCTCTCTTCATTTTTTAAAATGATTCAAAAAACAAGCAAGTTGCCTTAGATCAGGGATGTATTTTTATGTAAACACATACAAAAATGTGAAACAGCTGTTTCCATCTTACTTTGTTATTGTTTTATACCAATCGTGTAAACACAAAAAATATAAATCATACGACTTTTATTCTCTTTTTTGTCATACGGATGGAATTTCATTTTACTTTTTCATTAGACTTGTCGTACGTAAAGTGTGACCGTGTGAAGGGCCCTTTAGGAACATCGGGACGTTGAGAAATAAGATCAGTTATATATAAAAATGTATTATTTATTCGACCTAAATATCTAGAAAAATTGTAGTATTTTCTTGATCATATTCATTTTAAAAATTATTAAAAAAATAGAATCAAATATGATCAGTGATGATCCATAGCTTTTTAATTTTGTCATTCCGTTTGTAATACATCGAAATATTGGTCATAGGCCCACAATAGTATATATTTTCTGGGTCCTTATTAAATTCTAAGACGATCTAGCCATGTCCGTCCGTGTGTCTGTTGATAAGGTCCGAACGAAAAGAGCTATAGGGCTGAAATGTTCTACAAAAATTCTCTATGTGTAAAGTTTGTTTGGTATTTCAAATGAGCAATATCGGTCTACGTTTTCGCATAGTCCCCATACAAGTTCTCAGTTTTAACAGTCGTATCTTTTTTTAATTGAGATATAGCATGACATAATTGACCCTACCTCCCATTGCTGGCTTAATAATACGACTACAGCTACGAAATTCGTCGTAAACAAATTTTATATCAACGAAAATCGCTCTAACCAAATTAATGGAAATCAGTCCATAATAGGTCTTTCCTTTCCATATAAAGTCCCCTTCAGAAAATGTCTTTAACGTTCATTACTGACTCAGAAATGCGAGTACAGGGATGAGATTTGACATAAATATGTTTATATAAACCAAAATCTGCATACATACCTACATACATACATACATACATACATACATACATACAACATACATACATACATACATACATACATACATACATACATACATACATACATACATACATACATACATACATACATACATACATACATACATACATACATACATACATACATACATACATACATACATACATACATACATACATACATACATACATACATACATACATACATACATACATACATACATACATACATACATACATACATACATACATACATACATACATACATACATACATACATACATACATACATACATACATACATACATACATACATACATACATACATACATACATACATACATACATACATACATACATACATACATACATACATACATACATACATACATACATACATACATACATACATACATACATACATACATACATACATACATACATACATACATACATACATACATACATACATACATACATACATACATACATACATACATACATACATACATACATACATACATACATACATACATACATACATACATACATACATACATACATACATACATACATACATACATACATACATACATACATACATACATACATACATACATACATACATACATACTACATACATACATACATACATACATACATACATACTACATACATACATACATACATACATACATACATACATACATACATACATACATACATACATACATACATACATACATACATACATACATACATACATACATACATACATACATACATACATACATACATACATACATACATACATACATACATACATACATACATACATACATACATACATACATACATACATACATACATACATACATACATACATACATACATACATACATACATACATACATACATACATACATACATACATACATACATACATACATACATACATACATACATACATACTACATACATACATACATACATACATACATACATACATACATACATACATACATACATACATACATACATACATACATACATACATACATACATACATACATACATACATACATACATACATACATACATACATACATACATACATACATACATACATACATACATACATACATACATACATACATACATACATACATACATACATACATACATATGTACAAAATTTTATGAAGATCGGTCCATAATTTAACCTATCCCCCATATAATCCTCTTAAAGAAAACTATTTCCTTTAAAAATTTATATATTTTTTAATTTAGAATAGCTCGGTCCATAAATGACTTAAACCCTTATTAAAGACCCTCATGTTCATATTAATATCGAATAATGGTAAACTGTTTCGACAATAATAAAAGCATCGATTCATAAATATCAAAGTTTATTTATAGACGGCATAGGATTTGATGATGGGAATATAAGATTCGTTATAGCCGAATATAACACTCTTACTTGTTTCATATTTATTATATTTTTTATCGTGATTTCTTAAATATTTTATAGATCATACCCAGTTGACCATAACGAAAATCCATTCAAATGTCGCTCTGAAATACTATTTAAAAAAGTTTTATTTATGTTGATTTATGAAGCAAATTTTATTTAGCCAGTGCAGTGATGAAAGTGGTTATAATCTAATTACATATATAAATAAATATAAGGAAGGTATTAAAATATTCCGAGAATTATATCACATGTATATTTTAGACTTGTGAATAATACTTTTACATAAGTATATGTATTTGGCGAATTGGGTAAACTAATTCCTTCTACATACTCTTACTTATCATTATTTAGCATTATAATTCCATTTACTTCGAGGTCAACGGTCTTTGAGATTTCAAACACCGCTATTTAAGTTTCATATTCAGCTTGATCTTAAAAGAGAAAACAAATATTTAAAATAAATAAAAGAAAATGAAAAGTGAAACATTTGTAATATTTTTAGCAATAATTTTAAATTGTGTGAATTTAATACAAAGTGATGGTAAATAATAAAAAATAAAATAAGAGAAGTATAAAAAACACAAATTGAATAATTATATTATTTTAAGAATTACTTGAGCTGAACTGCATCAATGAAACGCAATGCAAACAATTTCAACATTCTGGAATTAAATCCGCATGCATTGAAGAACAATGTCAATGTAGCAGCAGCAATGGTGATAATGTTAAATGCCAACCATTGGTAAGAAGGAGTTTTTAATTACTCCACTTAAATTTCATTGGTTTTTTTTAACATATTTTTGTTGATTTGTTTTCTCTTCTTGCTCTTCAAGAACCATAAAGTGAACAATATTATTGGTGGACCATGTCCCTGCCAGCAACCAAATGCTGAATGTGATACGCAACAGGATGTATGTTATTGTGCCAGCGATTTTATGCCCAGCAGTGATAAAAGGCGATGCATTGCAAGTAAGTAAATCAATAAAACGTATAAATGTCTGTCTGGCTGACTGAGTGAATGAATGTTTGATTCAGCAGTGAATGATTGAATAAATAACTGCCTGAAAGTTTTACGAATAACATTACACAAATATAATTAATTAAATGCAATTAATTGAATGTCTCACTCATGTCATTCATTTTGATAACATTGTACATATTTGTATTTATTTTTTATGCTTGATTTTCCCGCAGAAATGGTGGCATTGGGTGAGAAATGTGAACAGGATTCACAGTGTCAAAAAGTAGATTTTAATGCCATTTGCCATGAATCATCGAAGCAGTGTATTTGCATGGATCAGTTTATTAATAATGAAGGCAAATGTACTTCTATAGTGGGTGAGTGTTAAATCACATCATTGGAAAATGTAGTGTAAGTATAAAGGTTCTGTTGCTAATTCTCCTGGGCAAATATTTAATTTAATTCAAAAATTGTTAAAGAAACATAAGGTAGCGTTCGTAATGGTTTAAACTTAAGTACATAGTTTAAAAAACTATAGTTTTAAAGAAAATTAAAGATAACTGTAATCTTAAATCTTTTCTCTTAACAGGTAACAAATCGTTTTGCTCCAACGATGACCAGTGCACCGAAAAATATGGCGAAAATACCGAATGCAGCAATATAACCCAACATTGTATCTGCAAACCCGAACATTACGCTTCCATCGATAATGCACGCTGTTTGAAGATATCAAAATATTTTGAAGCTTGTACTGAAAATATCCAATGTATGGGCACTATGGGTCCGGGTGGTAAATGTATCGAAAATGTCTGTCAATGTTCAGAAAAATATTTTGTGGAAGAAAAGAAAACCGAAAAGGATGTTGTGGAAACAGTGTGCACTGCCGTTGTTGAACGTGGTCATTATTGTCGCATTGATGAAGATTGTTATCAACGTCAATTGAACGAATCGCAACAATCAATGGATTGTATTTATGGTGAATGCAATTGTAAGATGGGTTTTAATTCATATAACGATGGTGATTGTGTCGAAGGTTCCGGTGGTGCGACCATTAAAACTTTAATGAGTTTAAATTTTATTATGCTTCCTTTTTATATATTTGTAAATAGATATTTTTAAATGTGTTAAATTAAATAATAAGGCTATTGTATGCCTGTGTAAATATATGAATTTAATAAAAAATATATAGTTGCTAATTTTGAAATAGCATTTGAAATGTATTAGATAAGATCTTCTTAGCTTAAGCATTGTTGTTAGCAACATAACTGCGCTTTGATAATAAAGGGTGAACCCACCAAAGTCGAACAATTTTTAATCGTTGCTATGTTCAACTAAGGTCTAAAGCCATTTTCAAACCAAATTAACAATTAATAGTCTATTTATTGGAATTAATTAGTCTTTTCAAATCGAAATCCAAAAATATTATTTTTTAACACTTCAGTAGTTAGTTAGTTAGTTAGTTAGTTAGTTAGTTAGTTAGTAGTTAGTTAGTTAGTTAGTCAGTTAGTTAGTTAGTTAGTTAGTTAGTTAGTTAGTTAGTTAGTTAGTTAGTTAGTTAGTCAGTTAGTTAGTTAGTTAGTTAGTTAGTTAGTTAGTTAGTAGTTAGTTAGTTAGTTAGTTAGTTAGTTAGTTAGTTAGTTAGTTAGTTAGTTAGTTAGTTAGTTAGTTAGTTAGTTAGTTAGTTAGTTAGTTAGTTAGTTAGTTAGTTCGTTAGTTTAGTTAGTTAGTTAGTTAGTTAGTTAGTTAGTTAGTTCGTTTCGTTAGTTAGTTAGTTCGTTAGTTCGTTCGTTAGTTAGTTAGTTCTTAGTTCGTTCGTTAGTTCGTTCGTTCGTTAGTTCGTTCGTTCTTATTTCGTTCGTTCGTTAGTTAGTTAGTTAGTTCGTTCTTTTTCGTTCGTTCGTTCGTTCGTTAGTTCGTTCGTTTCGTTCTTTCGTTTTCGTTCGTTCGTTCGTCGTTTCGTTCGTTCGTTCGTTCGTTCGTTCGTTCGTTCGTTTCGTTCGTTCGTTCGTTCTTTTTTCGTTCGTTAGTTGTTCGTTTCGTTCGTTTCGTTCGTTCGTTCGTTCGTTCGTTCGTTCGTTCGTTCGTTCGTTCGTTCGTTCGTTCGTTTCTTCGTCGTTCGTTCGTTAGTTCGTTCGTTCGTTCGTTTAGTTCGTTCGTTCGTTCGTTCGTTCTCGTTCGTTCGTTCGTTCGTTCGTTCGTTCTTAGTTTTCGTTCGTTCGTTCGTTCTTCGTTTCGTTCGTTCGTTCGTTCGTGCGTTCGTGCGTTCGTGCGTTCGTTCGTTCGTTCGTTTCGTTCGTTCGTTCTTCTTTCGTTGTGTTCGTTCGTTTTCGTTCGTTCGTTCGTTCGTTCGTTCGTTCGTTCGTTCGTTCGTTCGTTCGTTCGTTAGTTCTTTCGTTCGTTCGTTCGTTCGTTCGTTCGTTTCGTTCGTTCGTTCTTCGTTCGTTCGTTCGTTCGTTCGTTCGTTTTTCGTTCGTTCGTTCGTTTCGTTCGTTCGTTCTTCGTTCGTTCGTTCGTTCGTTCGTTCGTTCGTTCGTTTCGTTCGTTCGTTCGTTGTTTCGTTCGTTCGTTCGTTCGTTCGTTTCGTTCGTTCGTTCGTTCGTTCGTTCGTTCGTTCGTTCGTTTCGTTCGTTCGTTCGTTCGTTTCGTTTCGTTCGTTTTCGTTCGTTCGTTCGTTCGTTCGTTCGTTCGTTGTCGTTAGTTAGTTAGTTAGTTAGTTAGTTAGTTAGTTAGTTAGTTAGTTAGTTAGTTAGTTAGTTAGTAGTTAGTTAGTTAGTTAGTTAGTTAGTTAGTTATTTAGGTAGATTTTTTCTATTGGGGGTAGGGTCAATATGGACCGATTCTCAAAAAAATGTATACAATGATTTGGTTCCAATAAAACTTGCTTAGTTAAGTTTTCACCGATATATATATGGTTCTGAAAGCCAGCTCTGAACACTTAAGTCTGAAGAGACCGATCTTTTATCGCTATAACTTATTCTTTTAGTCAGTTATAACCGTTCAAGTCATTTTAAGAGGGGGACACTGCGCACACACACACACACTGCATCAAATAAATATATTTCTGCAAAATTTCAGCTCGTTAGCTACTTCCATTTGGACTCTATCGTGTTTTCAACAGATAGGCGGACATGGCTAGATCGTCTTAGAATCTAATAGGGATCTACAACAAATATATTTTTATGGGTCTTAGATGCATATTTCGATGTGTTACGAACGGAATGATAGAAACAATATAACCCCATCTTTTTTGATGGTGGGAATAAAATCACCATTTACAAACAAATATAAAAATTTTATTAATAATTTAAAAGAACTGAAATAATTAAAGATAAACATTCAATTAAGACAAACAAACATATATTTAATTTAAAGCATTTGTAAAATTATACCAGCAAATTAACATGCAAAAAACTACTTCTTTTTTCCCCGACCAGCGGTCTTAACTGCAGCGCTAGTGGTCGCAGTCGGTGCTTTATCTGCTGGTGCTGGAAAATCAATTTTCTTCTTAGATGCTGCAGCGGTTGTTTTAGTCTTTTTCATGGTTTTAGGACGAGGTGGTGTTGGTCTAACCACCAAATTAATTGATTTACGAGATAATTTATTTTTCGGCTTAGCTTTCTCAGTAGACGTTTTACTTCCAGCAGTTGAATCACTTTTTTCTGCTTTCTCTAATTTAGGTTTCTTGGCTGGCTTAGCTTTAGTATCTGACGTTTCATTCTTTGGTCTTTTACCAGCTTTGGTTTTTTCCTTAGATTTCTCCTTATCCTTTGCCTTTTCTTTAGTGGCAGTCTTTTCCGCTTTGGGTTTTTCTTTTTGCTGTTTTTTCTAGAATTATAGAATTAATGTAAATTGCTTCGGGTCTTATTTAAAATAATTTATTAAAACTTTATAGTTTTATATTTTTTTTAGTTTTGTTCTATAAACTTTTGATAAATTATTATAAAGAGGGCTCTTCTTCTTTATAAAATACAACAAACATTTACCTTTTCTTTAGCCAATTTCTGTTTCTGCTTTTCTTTTTCCTTCTTAGCTTTTAGTTTTTCCTTTTCTATTTGTTTAGTTTTCGCTTCATGTTTATTGGTAAATTTAAAGGAACGTTTTATCTGCGTCATTGTACCATCATCCAAGCAATTTTTGATGTAACGACGAATTTGAATTTTCAAACGTTTTTCATCCGTTTCGGGAATTTTATTCATTATATACTTTTTAATGGCCTCAATCGATGAACCACGCTTCTCCTTAAGTTCTTTTATGGCTTCATCCACCAATTTCTGCGTAGTGGGTTTTTTCTTTGTAGTTTGACTAGGCTTTTGTAACACTATTTTCTGATTTCCTCCTCCCAACGACTGACGTGGTGTGGCACTTTTAGCCGCATTATTTGAAAAATCTTCCTCTTCCTCAACAAAGTCTTCGTCATCTTCTACTTCATCACCCTCTTCATTTTCATCTCCTTCCTCCTCTTCGAGCTCATTGTCATCGGCATCATCTTGTGATTGTTCTTCTTTAATTGTTAATTAGTTTCAAAATTATTATTTTAATATGAAGTGAATTTATTTATTTACTTACCATCTTCCAATTCGTCATCATCTTCATCTTCTGAAATATCCTTGTATTCTTTAGATTTCATTGCATTAATTTTGAACAGATTTATTTAAATAAATTAAATAAACATGAAACACTTCTAATTTGAATGCTACACAAATTAATACTGATCACAATCACACACATACGGTATTTACGGTATTTATTTAAATTGCTATGATTTACATACATATGTATGTATGTATTTATGTATGTACGTTGAGTTTATATATTCTAAGTCACTACTTTAGATTGATACATAAAAAGTACTATTTTTGTCAAAATTGTACCAATATTTTAATAATATTTAAATTAAACCATTTTTGTCCATGTTTTTAATTTTTTATTTCTAATAAATTTGGTCATTTCTACCGAAAAGTCTTCTTTTATCACGTCACGCACTCTATCGATTGGTATCGACACGAGTTGAAATGTTTTGTTCATATTTGTTTCGATCATATATCCGATACTTATAGAACAATTTTTCTGGTTTTAAAATTTAAATTAAGATCAAAGATCAATTCTTAAAAGCAGAAAAACAGACAAGATTTTTATTCCGAAGATATGTATGTGTAAGGGTTCTCCAAAAAACTAGTTTTCAGTTCGAGTTAGTTTTAGTTCAGTTCTAGTTGAGTTTTAGTTCAGTTCTAGTTCAGTTTTGGTTCAGTTAAGTTCTAGTTCAGTTCTAGTTAAGTTCTATTTCAATTCTAGTTAAGTTCTATTTCAGTTCTAGTTCAGTTTAGTTCTAGTTCATTTCTAGTTCGGTTCTAGTTCAGTTCTAGTTCAGTTCTAGTTCAGTTCTAGTTTAGTTCTAGTTAAGTTCTATTTCAGTTCTAGTTAAGTTCTATTTCAGTTTAGTTCTAGTTCATTTCTAGTTCGGTTCTAGTTCAGTTCTAGTTCAGTTCTAGTTCAGTTCTAGTTCAGTTCTAGTTCAGTTCTAGTTCAGTTCTAGTTCAGTTCTAGTTCAGTTCTAGTTCAGTTCTAGTTCAGTTCTAGTTCAGTTCTAGTTCAGTTCTAGTTAAGTTCTATTTCAGTTCTAGTTAAGTTCAATTTCAGTTCTAGTTCAGTTTAGTTCTAGTTCATTTCTAGTTCGGTTCTAGTTCAGTTCTAGTTCAGTTCTAGTTCTAGTTCAGTTCTAGTTCAGTTCTAGTTCAGTTCTATTTCAGTTTAGTTCTAGTTCATTTCTAGTTCGGTTCTAGTTCAGTTCTAGTTCAGTTCTAGTTCAGTTCTAGTTCAGTTCTAGTTCAGTTCTAGTTCAGTTCTAATCAGTTCTAGTTCTTTCTGGTTCAGTTCTAGTTCTTTCGGGTTCAGTTCGAGTTCTTTCTAGTTCAGTTCTAATTCACTTCTAGTTCAGTTCTAGTGTAGTTCTAGTTTAGTTCTAATGCAGATCTAGTTCAGTATATAAAAGAATATAATCGAATGAAGCCATTTGAAACACAATAACATCTGAAATGTTTTTTTAACACCGTATCGATTCGAAATATATTTATTTATTAAAGAGAATCTAATTACAAACCTTCAAGAGGTTAAAAATTTCTAAAATCGACTCTAAAACTGGACTAAACATTGAAAATACTTGAACGCATTCGGCTCTGATCTCCCAGTCACTAATTTAAAAAGTATAAAAAGAACTATGTTTGATATTGTTTTCATTAACAGTTTTTGTCTTTTTATTGTAATATTTATATATATATTTCTTTAATTATTTTCTTTCAAACACGCATAAATCTTTGTTGTTTTTTTTATATAATACATATGAAATTAAGTATTTGTTTAAATATAGTTTTCATTTATTTAATATATATTGATTACTCATACAAGTAGTATATTTTTTTTTAAGGTAGGCTTATATTTTTTTATTTTTTAGAGTTTATTATTGTTTTCAAGTAGATTTCAAAATTTACAACAATTTTTAATCAATTAATTATTTAATAAACACACACTGACAACGAGATTTGTTTTAAAAGAAAGTATATTCCCAAAGTTAATGTCATTAATAAAATAAAATACATAAATAAAAAAATACCAATTTCAATATGTTTATGAAAAAGGGTTATTGAGGATAATACTTTTATTGAAATGGAGCAAAGGAAATGACGACGTTTTGAAAACATAAACACAAACCAAATAAATGAAATAAAAAAAATTAATAAAAAGAAAACAAATTAAAGCAATTATTTAAAATGTAATGTATGTTTTTATTTTTGTTTTTTGGAATGCTGTGTAATAATATAAAGAATTTGCATTTTTACCACTTTGTTTAACAAGAGAGAGGTGTATAATATGATAATTTTGTTTATAACAGCAAAATAAAATAGATTTTTGTAAAATGAAAAGAAGAAAAACAATAAACAGACATTTTAATTAATACATGTGTTTGAAAACTTAAAAACTAACAAAGAAACAAACAGTTGTTTATTTTTTTTTATATAATTTTAACAAAACGCAAATGATTTTTCCTTTTTACTAAAATAAAAATAATTTGCTATTGCATTTTTTCACGTTGTTGTTATTGGGCGATAAATGTATATGTATTATTTTAGTAGTAGTGAACCCTTAACACTTTTTAAATAAAAAACAAATATCATTTTTAAAACAAGATTTTATGGCGGGCGGCGACTTTTTGTTTGTAAGTAAATATTGCTTTAAAATAGATTTTGTTTTTACATTGTGTTCCATTTCTTTCTTTTTTTATACTATATATATTTTGTTTATATACAATTAGTATTATAATTTGTTGTTGTTGTTGATTTTATAATTTTTTGGCTTTGATGGCTGAAAATTTAAAATTGCTCTATATTTTCGTTGACATCATAATCAATTGTTTTAACTTTATCTTTACTTTAACTTTAATTTAAATTTAACAGTGATTTGCTTAATGTGCATTTGTTGTTGTATAATTATTGCAATTGAAAAGAACAAATATTTCAAAAGCTTGCAAAAAAGCTTTTAGACTAAAAATTTAATAAACAAATAAAATAAACAGATAATGACGAAAAAATATATTATTAATGTAAAAACAAGTTTAATGACGTGAATCTCTGGGATAGAATTCAGCCAAAATAGAAGCTGGAATACGTTTCAACATTTCCTTGGGGAAGATACGCAACAATTGCCAACCAATATCCAAAGATTCGAATACAGTACGGTTTTCGTAGTTACCCTAGAAGAAGAAGAATGTATTATAAATAAGTAAAACAAATTCGATCAAAATAGCTAAAGAGTTAGTAAATATTTGATACCTATAAAATAAATTTTGGAATATTTGCGATAAAATTGAAATTTTATATAGAGAGCTTTTTATATTGCAGCAATGAGTGTTTTGAGCACTTCTTAAATAGTTTGTTAAATCTATAGATGTTAAACAACTAGAACTTAACTAGAAGGATTATCACGGAATTTTATTTCGATTAAAAGTAAAAATTAAAAAAATATATTTTTTTTTTTAAAAAAGGACCACTTTAAATTTTTAAAGAGGAAATTACTTTGATTAAATTTACAACGTTGATTGAATATAATCATAACGATTGAACATTAAGCTCACTTTCACAAGTCATTTAAATGGTTTAAAATAGTTCCTTATGTTAAGGTTTTATGAATTATAAAAATATATTTCGACCAATCCAATTACTCCTAGTTGTATAATAAAAAATTAATAAAAAAACAAAATCATTTGTATTTACCTGTGAGATGAAATTCTTTTCGAATTTGGTCAAGAATTCCAAGTACAACAAATCATCAGGAGTCAAAGCTTCTTCACCAACGACAGCCTTCATAGCTTGTACATCCTTACCGATGGCATAACAAGCGTACAATTGATTGGATACATCAGAGTGATCCTTGCGGGTCATACCCTCACCGATGGCAGATTTCATCAAACGTGACAAAGAGGGCAACACATTGACTGGAGGATAGATTTGTCTGTTGTGCAATTGACGATCAACGTAAATTTGACCCTCAGTAATGTAACCAGTCAAATCAGGAATTGGATGGGTAATATCATCGTTAGGCATAGTAAGAATGGGAATTTGTGTGATGGATCCGTTACGACCTTCAACACGACCGGCACGTTCGTAAATGGTGGCCAAATCGGTGTACATATAACCGGGGAAACCACGACGACCGGGTACTTCTTCACGGGCGGCGGATACTTCACGCAAAGCTTCAGCATAGGAGGACATATCGGTTAAGATGACCAAGACGTGTTTCTCGCATTGGTAGGCCAAGAATTCGGCAGCAGTCAAAGCCAAACGTGGGGTAATGATACGTTCAATTGTAGGATCGTTGGCCAAATTCAAGAACAAGCACACATTTTCCATAGAACCGTTCTCTTCGAAATCTTGTTTGAAGAAACGGGCAGTTTCCATGTTAACACCCATAGCAGCGAATACAATAGCAAAGTTATCTTCGTGATCGTCCAAAACAGATTTGCCGGGAACCTTAATATTGGGAACAAAAAAAAAATCAATGAGTTTTGAATTTCTTCTTTTTATTTAAAAGTAGTTACCTTAACCAAACCGGCTTGACGACAAATTTGGGCAGCAATTTCATTGTGGGGCAAACCAGCAGCTGAGAAAATGGGAATCTTTTGACCACGAGCAATGGAGTTCATCACATCAATGGCGGAGATACCAGTTTGGATCATTTCCTCGGGATAGATACGAGACCAGGGATTGATGGGTTGACCTTGGATATCCAAGAAATCTTCAGCCAAAATTGGGGGACCTTTGTCGATGGGCTTGCCGGAGCCGTTGAAGACACGACCCAACATATCCTCAGATACGGGGGTACGCAAAATGTCACCGGTGAATTCACATAATGTGTTCTTGGCATCAATACCAGAGGTACCTTCGAAGACTTGGACGACAGCCTTGGAGCCACTGACTTCCAATACTTGACCAGAACGTACAGTACCATCAGCCAAACGCAACTGTACGATTTCAGCGAACTTGGGGAATTTAACTTCATCCAAAATGACCAAGGGACCGTTTACACCGGACACGGTTTTGTAGGCTAAAATAAGAAATTAAGAAAAATTTAAGGCAGTTGTTTATAAAAAATTTCTTAACAAAATAATAGTTAAAATACTATTGGCATATGAGCAAATATGTATCTTTTTATACCCTACACCACTTTAGTGGGGAGGGTATATTGGGTTTGTGCTGATGTTTGTAACGCACAATAATATTGGTCCTATACCCACCTTAAAGTATACCAATCGGCTCAGAATCATTTTCTGAATCGATTTAGCTATGTCCGTCCGTCTGTCCGTCCGTCTGTCCGTCCGTCTGTCCGTCCGTCCGTCCGTCCATGTAAACCTTGTAATCAAACTACAGGTCGCAATTTTGAAGATAATTCAATGAAATTTGGTACATGATCTTATATTGTCCCAGGGACGAAGCCTATTGAAAATGGTTAAGATCGGTCCATTATTTCACCTAGCCCCCATACAACTGAACCCCCCATTGGGCTTGTAATCCTTGTAATCAAACTACAGGTGGCAATTTTGAAGATAATTCAATGAAATTTGGTACATGATGTTATATTGTCCCAGGGACGAAGCCTGTTGAAAATAGCTTACATCGGTCCATTATTTCACCTAGCCCCCATACAACTGAACCCCTCGAATAGGGCTTTTAAAACTTGTAATCAAACTACAGGTCGCAATTTTGGAGATAATTCAATGAAATTTGGCACATTATCTTTTATGATACCATAGACGAAGCCTATTGAAAATGGTTACCATCGGTCCATTATTTCACCTAGCCCCCATACAACTGAACCCCTCGAATTGGGCTTTTAAAACTTGTAATCAAACCACAGGTCGCAATTTTGGAGATAATTCAATGAAATTTGGCTCATGATCTTTTATGATACCATAGACGAAGCCTGTTGAAAATGGTTTACTTCGGTCCATTTTTTCACCTAGCCCCCATACAACTGAACCCGCCGAAAAGGGCTTTTAAGTTCATAATTATGTTTAATATACTCATATCTCGACAAAAAGCTGCAATAAACAAGTTGTATACAAGACTTGATGACCCCCACGAATTCCATAATAATAGGTTCTTATATGACCCTAGCCCCTATGAAAAGCCCCCATCAAAATTTCACTTAAATGTTCACAATTTTATTCAACAATAAACGGCTTAAGTATGTATATCTAAGGCAAGGTACAATTCAACTTAAATGCTTTATTATGGCAACTAAATCACATTATATTTTTGTCAAAGGTGTAGGGTATTATATGGTCGGCCTCGCCCGACTATAATTTCTTACTTGTTTTTAATTTGTTTAATTTTTGAATGAAGATAAGATTTGTAATTAGTTAATAAAAAAAATACTTAAGAAAAGCAAATTCACGAAAATAGATAAGTCAGCTGACTTTGAAAGTAAACCATTGAAAAATAGACGTATAAGCGAACAAAAGAAAACTAGTAAAAACGTAATGCATTTAGGCAAATAGAGAGTTATGTGAGGCAGTGAGAGGGAGAGTTTTAAATTAACCCATATTAAATCATAGGGTTGCTAGGTTTATTTTATAACTTATATGTTTGTTTTTGTAATTTATAAAACATATGTATTTTAAAATCGTTAACAAATATTACTGCAGAATTAATTAAAATTATGTATATGATTTTAATGTTTTTGCAGAATGTAGAATTTTTATAAGTTTTAGAGTTAAATATGTAAAACACATTTCAAAAGTTATAGGTAAAAATCATTACAATTGAATGGCAATAATTATTTCTTCGCCAATTCGTTATAATAGTTCAAAAACGTATGTAGTTATAAAACTGGATACAAGGAATTCTACTACAATTTTCATTCTTAAAATTAAACATTACATTCACTAATTTAATTCACTTAATAGTTACCTATTACGTTTCCATTTTAGGCTCATATTTCTTAAAATACATGATAGATATTGCTCGATAATGTTACTTTTGGCTAAAGATATTTTGGTAATTAGCTAAATATATTATCAATTTAAAAATTTTCTACCACAAATTCTCAGAAAGAACCTAAAATTTATCAAAATAACATAAACTGTCAAAAGAAAATCCCACAATTTCAAAAACATTAATATTTTTCTTTAAATCGACCAAAGAATATTGCATAAAATGTAAAACAACAAATACCTATTAATAATTAAATCATAATGCAAACAAGTCAGGTGCTAAACACAATTAACAATATAAAAAAAACTTATACAAATAATTACTAAATAATTCGTGGCATCTCTGTAAGAAGCGAAGAAGAAAAAAACAGTCAAATAAAAACAAGTCACATGACGTAAAAAAGTTAACTATCTATCAATGTTGAACTCTACTACAAAATATCCAACTACTAATAAACTAATTTTACTTAACAATTAATTAAACAACTTCTGCCAAAGCTTTGTGGCACTTTTGTATCTATTTGCATACATTTTTCTATAAAACTTAAATTCCTTTGGATACAGAAAAAAGTGCACAGAAATAAAATTGGCAAAATTTTATTGATTTTTCTTTTACACTTTTTTCGTAGCAATCTCTCTTTTGTACTCTCACATCTTGTGACGACGTAAAAGTTTTGATAAAATTAAATCTAATATGGCGACCACTGAGTGATTGCACTTTTTTACTTAATTTTTTTTCTAAACCCTTTTTTCATTTTGCGTTTTGCTTTTGTTTGGTTTTTTTCAGTTAATTAATTTTACTTACTCAATCTGGGTTGGGAAATGAAATCCCGAGAAACAGCTAGGACATGCTCCTTGTGAGCTTGGGATGCAGAAAGAGCCATTTTTAGTGGGGTTTCTTACACTTGTTTTTCTTTACTTCCAATTGGAATTTCCTCACACTCTGTTTAGAAAAATTTATCTATATATTTTTTCGATATGGAATAAAAACAAAAGAAGAATCACACTTTAGTTATTTTCAATTAAATAAATTATCTTTTTTTCTAAATACACACAATTTTTCTTGATGATTTTGTATGTTTTTTTTTTTTAATTCAATGCTGAGGGGAGTCCAGTCAGCTGCGTTGCGACGTTGATGGAGTACGAAGAAAAATTCACTCTGAACTAGTAAAATTCACAGTGACATCTCACGTGCTGTCATGTGATTAATGTAATCCACAAATTGTGGAAATTGTTATGACATTAGAAATGTCAAATAAGAAAGAATGAACAGCGGTTGATTTCTGGCAATTTATTGTTACATTTTAATTTCGTATTTTTATTATGTGTTATTCAATAGAAACCATATTAAAACAATTAGTTATAAATATTATAATTTTATTTGTTAATTTATTGTTCAGTTGTGATTTTTTTTCTATAAACATGAGATTTTTAAATAGGTTCCAAAAATTTGTTTTTAATATTCGTAAGTACTGTATGGGAACAGAGTTGTATTTTGTGCTGTTAGTGTTATAAATTGGAGGCAATAATACTTTTTTTAATTATTTGCAGAATGTGAACATTTTATAATTTATATTAAAAATAATATAAAATGATATATTTGTTGTGCTTTAAGTGTAAAAATGTATTTTAACAAAGTTTTCTAAAGACCTCACCGCACTATCACTGCAATTCTTCGATCATTGTTTGTTTAACATGAATAATTATCCTTTTTATAAAATAGGGATTGCATTTGAATATCCAATCTGTATCTAAATAGTTGTAATAGTTTTGCTTTTGTTGGAATAATTTGATACTGCGGATGCTAAGTAAATAATCTTTGACTTATCTGAAGTCACGTCGTTCTAGAGCGGAGATCCAATTGTCGTGGAAACTAAAAATATTCAGGAATGGTTCAGTTGGAGGATGAAAATTAACATGTGTGTATGTATGTAAGTTAATTTTTATACATTTTGAAATCTTTCTCTTTTGGGCACATGTACTGATTTAATATCTATTTAATCCTAAAGACAATATGTCCAATTATTTGATTGAAACATTTTAGTGTATTCAGGACATTGTTTAAAAAATAAAATATTAATAATTTTAAAGAAGATAATAAAATCTAATTTTTAAAGATATGAACATTTCTATGACAAGGTCTACCAAGACTGAATAAATAAGCATCCTTCTAAATTTCGCCACTTTGAAGATAATTTAATGAAACTTGAAACGTGGTTTTCTATTATATTAAAGACGAAATGTGTTGAAAATATTTAAAATTAGAACTCATTGGTACTAACCGTTAACTATTCATACAAATACCATTCTGTCCCTCTTCCGATTTGAATCAGTCATCAGTAATCCTACAAACTTGTCGTTTTGCGATTTTGTACAAAATTTTAAAAGTAAATTTCAATAGAGCAAAAATTATTAAAATTGATATTTCTTATAGTTACTATTGAATAAATTGTGCTTAATTTTAGCTAATTGTAATAAATTTTTACCAAGTTTGTTTGTACCTATTAGTATAGTTATTTTTCCAATTTTTCTATATACCATATATGGTATACTTTGCTTTTTATATTAGACGTATATCAACTATATATCAAAATTTAGGAAAATGGACATTGTTGTTGGCCTAATTTTAAGAAAGTTTAATAAAATCTAGAAAAAGCTTATCTCTTGTCACTCGTTTGATAATATATATATGGATTAAAAAACTCCATAAAGTAAAAACGAATCGCAAATCATTAGAGTTTACAATGTCCACATGGATCTTATTTTATATTGGCAGTGCTGAATCTAATATAAAATAAGTACAGCAACGTATCTGAAATACGATTATTAGGCATTTCGAGACATAATCTTGTACCATCATCATATTTTGTTCAATTTTGAACACATAAGTTAAGCAGCAAATATATTTGTAATTAAAATAAAAACTTATTTTGGACGACATTTAGACGATTATTTTACGCATATTCTTTTTATGGTGGATTTTAAAAATAGTATGCCCTTTATTAAATTTCCGATCTGATTAAAAAAAAAAAAAAACTTTTATAAAAACAAAGTGTGCTTTGCTACCCTAAAAACCCACTTTACGATTTTGAAGATTCTAACCAAAGAATAATATTCGAACTATAATAGTTTTCCAGATATATATCCTATGAAATATTTTAATAATCTAATATGTTCCAGGATATACGTTATTTTTTATTGAGGTTCCAAGCTCCCCTAATGAATATCCGCTAATTTGCCCCACTATACACATTCCGCCCATTTTGTCAACAATTACTCTTATGAATATGAAAGTTGTCCCTAAAAAAGACTCTAGCTATTGCAGTTTATGAGATATGCGTAGCTCCTCGCCCACTCAAAATTTCAAAATACAAAGTAGCCTATAGCTTCTTCCAGACATACATGAATACACTATAAAAATATCAATAAAATCGTTTCGGCTGTTTAGTCGTCTATAAACATAAAATATAGATTATATATATTAAATTGAGATATTTGACATTTTATTTTATCCACAAATAAATTTAAAATATTTCTTTGTTGAAAAATTTTCTATAAATTTAATATATAAGATGCTGCTAATAGACCTAAATTATCAATTTTTATTAAAAAAAACAAAAATTGGAAATCGTGTCGCTTACGTCCATTATATCGCTGTAAATCATTTAGTCAAGAAACAAACCCTAAATATATGTACATATGTATATGATCAACATAAAAACACTAATTAGCAACTACATCATTAGAGAGAATAGAAGGAAAACTAGAGAGAAACAAGTCTCTATACACCTCTATAAAATTGTATTCACCACCACAACTCACTCTTTGGACTCTTATAACACAAATTTTTTATGATCGAATCGATCGATGATCAGCCTTCATTCAGTGTTGTGGAAAATGTTGTGAAGTATAGAAGGTGTACAACGTCTGTAAAACTATTTGGTGTGACGACGGTTTTAATCGTTAATTTCTAACCACTGATACCAGTTGTTGTTTGGCTGACTGTTTTAGTATTTTGCTTATTTTATTTTTGCAATTTAATAAATTACTGAAGTCACTGTGTTGTTTGTTTTGCTGTTGTGAAGTGTGCTTTCCAGACAGACAGACGAAATAATTTAACAAAAAATTAAATTGTAAGCTAATAGAAAGTTTTTTAAACATTTTCATTTAGTATTTATAACAATAGTATAAAATTAAAAAAATAATACAGCAACATGAAATGATTAATTAAAAATTGCTTGCAAAAAGACGCCGAAAAAAGTGTAATGGAAGTGAATTTTTTTTATGAACGCCACGTATTCGTCGACAAAACCATACAAAAAAGTGTTAAAATTTAACTGAAACTTGAAGTCGATGAAAAACATAAAAAAACTGCAGACTGTTGCTAACCTTTTGATGAGGTTGAGTGTCTAAAAAGAAATACTTGAATTTAGTAGGAAAAAAATGAAATATATGTATGAACATATGCAGAGACAGATACATATTCTACATGTTAGACCCTTTTTGTTTTTTTTTTTTTACACAATAGTAATAATAATTTCAAGTTTTGTATGTCTATATGACGATCGGTTTGTCTGTCCGTTAGTATTTTAAGCGTGGTATTTAGCAAAAATTGTATTCGACACGTTATTTAGTCATATGTACAGACAAAGTGAATTTATTTAGTACTTGCATACATGTAGTTGCGAAGTATCTAGTACGAATATTATTTGTATAGACGAGTATGTGCTAAAATAAGTTAATGCAGTGTATTTAGTGTGGCTTAATGCTCTAATTAAAATCTAAATGTTTTTATTTATTGTTTTTGTTTTTTTTTTATTCTTGTTACTCATAGAGCAGTTTTTCATTGTTTAAATAGGTATTTAGTTGTTCAAACATGTATTATTATTATTTTTTTGTTTGTCTTGTGTTATTAAAATTCTTTTGTTTGGTTGGTTGATCATTTATACGGGTTTGCAGTACATACTACTATTAGTTCTGTATTTTTGTTTTACTTTTTTATTGCCTCTCTTGTATCTTGTATCTGCAAAATTTAAAAAATAACTTCAAATTGTAATTTGATGTTCTCTTCCTCTCTGTTTGTTTTTTTTTTTTTTGCTTCATTTTGTGCTCTTTGAAGACAATTTAATTTTAGACTCAAAGTTGCCATATAAAAAGAATTTGGAGGTTTGAGAGATTTAATCGATTTTTCATTGAAATTATTTTATAACTATTTTTTAGATTTTAATATAAAATTCAAAAATTGGGAGTTGTTACTAAGAATTTTACTAATTTCGAAGTAGGTTACTGCAAGATTGCCTAAAAGGCGTTTCGAGAAAAATGGATTTAAATGTTTAATGACATTTTACTATTTTTCAACAAATCAAGGTATGTATTTGAAAATTTACCAGATCCCAGCAAAAAATAATTGATGTCATACTTTACAAACGACATCTTAATCACATCTAAAAATGCGATTGCATATTTTTAGCTTCTACAAACCAAATATTTCCTTACAAATAAAAACCGAGTTAAAAGTGAGGAAAGAGATGTTGAAAAGTCACTACAAATAACATATTTGAAGTACATCAAATTTTGGTGAAAAACCAATGAAATTTACATAAGCGTGTCATTGAAAGAATGTGTTTTATTTTTGACATCCAAATATCGGATTTTTACTGCATCTATGAATAAGATTAGATGTAGTTCAAAGTTGTCAAAAATGAACAACATCCCTCCAATGACACGCTAATGTAAAATTCATAGGTTTTTCACCAAAATTGGAAGTACTTCAAGTATGTTATTTGTGGTGAAAATTCTACTTCTTTTTACTCACTTTTTTTGCTGGGATACAGATAGTAGAGGTTAATATGTTTCAGATTTAAATTAAATTTAATTTTTATCTATCTAATATTCGTGAAAACATGAGTTTTAGTTTTTACGTTTACAAAAAAACATCGAAAATAATAGCCTTATTTGAAGACATTTGAGTATTAGGCATAAACTATAGCCCTCAGTTAAATGAGCGATATGTAATATTTCAAAACCTTTACTTTAATGAGCATTTAAAGATTCCCTTTGAAAAATTTTGCACAACATCGCAGCAAATAAGAACTTACACAAATCGATAAAAATTACATTAAGGTACTGAAAAAGTTTCATCATTTTCCCCTAGTATTTACTGTAAAAATTCTGCAAAATTTCTTCTTACTACTTAAGATTTCTTGATAAGTTCATTGTACAAGCAAAATAATCATTGATCAATTTCTAAATGTCTTACTACCATATGCAGAAAGTTAGTTGTTAATATGTGTATCTATTCAATTAAATGGATGTTTCGAAACATTTTTCCTTAACGCAAATATGTACGTACATACATCCATACATATTTATAATATAAATTTTATATATTCATGTTTGTCCATACGAGTATTTATATTGATTCTACAATACCACCTGCTTGTTTTATTGTTGCTGTTTCATTGTACATAAATTTCAATCATAGAGGTTGTTGATCCGTTTTGCTGTTTCTTCACAAGATGTGTGTATACTCTACTGTCAGACATACACGGACATTATTTTTGTGCAATAAACCAGAATGTTTATCAGAGACACCCAAAATTAAATCCGTTGAATCGTTGACACACATTGTCTGCCAATATATACTTACATATGTATGTATATGTATATGTATATACATATTTATGTACATATATCGTTACAGTTGTAAGAATTTACGATGAGTAGTAGTAATAAAATGCGTGAGTTCAATGTATCAACAAACTACCTGTTAAAGTGGTTAATAAAAGAAATATGTACTATATATGTATATATTTATGACGCTATCGGAAATGTAAAAGGGCTTAAACAAAAGAAAATAGAGTAAAAGTAACAATTTAAATAGTTTTGAAAAGAAAGACTAATTTTAATTCCTCAAATAGGCATTCCGTTTGCGATTTTTTTATTTATATTCTGAATATACTTTTCAATTCAGAAAAAAGTCAGAACTTATTCTAAAAACAACTACTTCTAGATCGAGTACAAGAAGCACCACTTTAGATTCTGAAAGAACAACCTTGGAACTAGGTTTTAGGTTTGACAGGTGGCTGCATCGAACATCCGAGTTATAGCCTTACTTAAGTCCAGTAATGATCCCTTTGTAAATAAACCTATAAGAAGGAGAGAAGAATAGGGATAGCAGAGAGTCCGTGAGGGGACATGAATGCAAAATTTCTTTAACTTTGGAACTAAATTAAAAATGTCAACCTAAATTAAAATCAATCACTTTAGTGTTAAAAATAAAGTATTTTTTAATTCAATTAAAACTTTACTATTTAATAAAATGATAATAAACTTTAATAAACTTTCGTGTTTTTACCGACGATATGTTCATAATTATGATTGTTGTGGTATGTCACATTTTGAAATCGATAGATTTCCTTTTGATAAAACAAATTATTTTGTGTCTGTCGACAAGTTTTACGCCTTTGAAATATGATGCCTAATTTGGCAAAAAAAAAAAAACCTTTGACAAAGGCAAATTTAGCAAGTATGTAAATTTTTTTATAATCCTTCTGTGAAAGTTCAATGTACCGTTGAAAATTTTAATAAATTTTATAGTTTTACATCAAATCTAAAATTTAGATTAGTTTACTAAGTAAACTTTCTTTAACTTTGGAACTAATTTAAAAATGTCAACCTAAATTAAAATCAATCAGTTTAGTGTTAAAATGTTTAACTTAAAAATAAAGTATTTTTTAATTCAATTAAAACTTTACTATTTAATAAAATGATAATAAACATTAATAAACTTTCGTGTTTTTACCGACGATATGTTTATAATTATGATTGTTCTGGTATGTCACATTTTGAAATCGATAGATTTCCTTTTGATAAAACAAATTATTTTGTGTCTGTCGACAAGTTTTATGCCTTTGAAATATGATGCTTAATTTGGCAAAAAAAAAAAAACCTTTGACAAAGGCAAATTTAGCTAGTATGTAAATTTTTTTATAATCCTTCTGTGAAAGTTCAATGTACCGTTGAAAATTTTAATACATTTTATAATTTTACACCAAATCTAAAATTTAGATTAGTTTACTTAGTAAACTTTACTTTAGAACAAAAATTTTAATAAAAAAAACTCAAGTAATTTTTCTTTCTGAGGATCGAATCTAAGGACTATATTTGTATTTTAATTGTCATTCGGTATATTTGTTATTAATTGCACTATGATCTCTCATTTTCCTATTTCTCTATTCTCTCCCAGCTTTTTCTTAAACAATAACAAACCGAAATTCAACAATTTCAAAATTTCATAATCAAAAACCAATTGGCAACACTGATAACACCCTTTTGAGCAAAAACAAAAAAAATTGCTGTGTAATTTGAACTATTATTTTTATTTTTTGACAACTACTTCAACTACTAGTGCTAATTTGCTTATCACAATTTTTCGATTAAACCTGTAACTAATTGTATAGCAAGCGCGTGTAGTGCTGAAATCTAAATACTATAAAACACAACAAAATGGAAATTATAATAAAAAAATCTAAATTTCTTTAACTTAAAACATAAATGACTACATACATATATACCTACTGTTAAAAAGGTGGTGTATTATTGCAAAACACAAAAACCCCCCTCTACCTAAAAAAACTAACAATTAATTCATAAACTCATGTGTGTAGCAAATAAAGGTGATAAAAAATACTCACCATTAGTTAAAAACAAAAAATGAAAACGGTTATTTTAGTAGAAAATTTAAGTGAGTCAAAATTTTATTAAAAATAATAACAATAACCAAAAATAATAAAAAAAATTAAAGATAAGAAAAAATATGTATTTTGTTCTTAGATTAAAAATTTTTGGGTTTTTTTTAAAGATAAATGAAAATAAAAATTTGCTTTAGTTATTTTTTTTATTTGTTTTTTTTTTTTTTATAAGAAAACAATACGATTCTCACCTATAGGGTGCCCTTTCATTTATTTATTGTGTAAATGAATAGTGAGTGTATTGTACTCACATCATCATTGAACAAATGATAATCTAATCAAATTGAGAGTGATCGAACGATAAGTAAATAGATCATTGTAATTTTCTTTTTCTTTTTTGTGTATTTTGCTGTTGTTATTAGTGCTGCTTCTTATTGTTATTTTCATTTAATTTCTACTGTATCATTAAGTTGGCGGTGTTAGGGGTCTCTATTATAAGCCACAAAAACAAACAGGGGGAGCAAAGATTTCATTTCAGTTTCTATGAGGTTGACGTAGGTAATTTGTATTCATACAGGTTTAGTTATCACAAGAACATTGAACGTTATAGAACGTTTTTTTTTTTAATTTAACCAAAAATACTCTTTTTATATATTTTTTTGAATTGATTAACGTAAAAAAAGTATATATTTATATCGTGTATTTTGTAAAATAAAAATTTCTTGATAAAAAAATTGTTTTAAACTAAAGAAGAAAATTGCATTTTTTTTAAATTTTCGTTTACTTATTGTTACAAAAATAAACAAACAAATTTTGCAAGTGCGTCAAATTAAATAAAATTTACGTTATTTTAACAAACAAAATTTTGAAATACAAAAAGTGATTATTTATTTAAAAAAAATTAAAGTTTATCTTTAGCAAAAACAAACGTTGTGGTTGAAATTCTTAAAATTCGTTTACATTTTTATATTGTTTTAATAAACCAGTTCAATGTATTTTTAAGCTTTTAAATATTTATGTTTCATATTAATTTTAACTAAATATTTGTTGTTTCTGACTAAAAATTTATTTACTAATTTACAAAGAAAGGCTTTCATGTGAAAGCTGCATGAAAATGAGTATTTATTTAAAGTGACTCATGTCATTGCAGGGGTATTTCCCTCCGATTTATAAAATTTTACGTCTGTGTCAAAAAATTTCTAAAAATATTGCAGTTCATGTTAAATGTAATTCAATGGAATATTATATTTTTGGAATTTTTAACCTGAGATTAAGATTGAATATTAAAGTTTTTATCTCAAAGTGTTTTGTTGTTTAAATGTTATTTAATTTGTTTGCAATTTTAGAAAATCATTAATTTAATTTAGTTAATCTTTGCAAATGATGTTTAAATTTAAAAGTTACTTTTGGTACATATCCTAAAGCTACAATAAAAATTCTTTAAAATTCATTAACATTTAAAAAATAATATTTAACTAATGTATAATATTTATTTGAATTTTTTAACATATTTAAAAAATCTTCGAACATAAGTTCGAATTTTCGAAAAATTTTAAAAATGTAAACAAAACTGAAATTATATTTAAATACAGAAGACTATTTGTATAATTATAATTTAAATTATTTCTTTTTGTATTTCAGTTCTTAAAAAAGCGTAGAAATAATTAAAATAAAATTAAAAAAAAAAATACAAACAATTAAATATCAATTAACTTTAAAATTTTTCATTATTGTTATTTTTTTAGGCAAAAATCAAACCAATCAACTGTTAATAACAGTCACAACAGAGAAAATTAAAACACATACAAGTTCAAAACAGAAATAAATTTATACAAAATGTTGAAAACCAAAACAAATGATGATAAAGTTGATACACTGCTGGCCAAAAGTTTGGTACCCATCATTGATCTTGCGCATTGTGGTAAGTGTTGCTATTTTAATTTATAACTCTACATATAAATAAAAAAGTAAAAATTCATTATTCAGCAAAAATCTAAAAATTATAAAATAATACCAAGAATTTACTTGTATAAATTAGCATTTATTTTGTTTTATAAAAATCAAATATTTTTGTTTAAACAAAATCTCAGTTACTCATCTATTTAAAATTCTTTAGATAAAACAATTCTTATTATACGTAATAAATATAATGACATAGTTATAGCAAAGAATTTGTGAATTCCCCTTTCGTTACTTAACATTCGTAAAAAAGATCAATTAGCGACCTACACTAAGTCGAGTTCAGTTTTAAAGGTTGAAGGTGAAATATGTTTTTGTTTTTGTCTACAGTATTTTTAAATATGAAAACCTTGAAAAGATTTCATAACAAAAATAAAAAGTTTAAACTTAAATGCAACAAAATAAAAAAAATATTTATTATTTAAAAAAACAATAATAACAAAATAAGCAAGTAAATAAAAACAAAAGTATTGACGCAGTTAAAAGCAGACGCCAGTAATGATTTAAAAAAACAGTTAATCTTAAAATTTAAAATAATAAATACATAACTACAAAAAGTTTTTATACACAACATAAAAGAGAAATATTTAAAAAAATTTATTCGAAATACTGGTATAAGCTGCTTTAAGGCAAAACTTTTGTTTATTTAAAAAAAATAATAAAAGGGAAAACACCTGAAAACGTAAAAGTAAATAAAGTTACGTCTAGAATTTGTTTGAATAATTATATTAATTAAAAATAATTAGTTACATTATAATAACTAAATTATACTAGTTGATGATTAATTTTGTAAAAAAAAAAATAAATTTGGAAGTATTGACTAACTAATTAGCACAGTTAATCGATTTTAAAATACTCAAAATTTATAGTTGAAAAAATTGTTTGTTTTGAACTTCGTGTGAAGGTTTATTTATAAGTTTGTCATTTCATTTGTAAATTCCATAATTTAATTTTGTGCGTCGATTTAGTAATATCCGTGTGTTTGTTTTCTAAAGAAAAGAAATAGTATTTGCTAAAACATTTGCTAAGATTTGGTGAAGGCGAATGTTTTATTTTCTGCAGACTGTATGCCTTGTAACGTTTGGAAAGCAACAAGATTTAGAAGGAGAAAAATAGCGATAGAGACAGTAAAGACAATATTGAAGGAGTGAAGAATAAAGATGGTAACCAGCCTATAGAGAAGTAGAGAACATAGTGTGTGATTAATTACACACCCACTTCGACAATTTTAGGAATGCAAGAATACGTTCAGGTTGAACAGTTGACAGATCTGATAGATCAGAAAAGTATGGCGACCCTATTGCCTGATGTCGAATCGATTTAAAGGCCGGGCAATTACACAAAAGATGAGTAATTGTTTCCTCCTCTTCATTTTTAAAGCTCCTACAAAAGGCATTGTATGGAAGACCAATGCGTCTTGCATGATTTCCCAACTTGGAATGACCAATAACATAGTGCTCAGATGTATTCTGCTAAGCCCTTATATATAGGATGTCTTATGG